>NC_053390.1:805693451-805750162 GCF_905171765.1 Bufo bufo | reverse complement strand
TGTGGTAGTTGGTTCTGCTGGAGCAGTATATTGTGCTGCACTGTGGTATTTGGTTCTGCTGGGGCAATATATTGTGCTGCACTGTGGTAGTTGGTTCTGCTGGGGCAGTATATAGTGCTGCACTGTGGTAGTTGGTTCTGCTGGGGCAATATATTGTGCTGCACTGTGGTAGTTGGTTCTGTTGGGGCAGTATATTGTGCTGCACTGTGGTATTTGGTTCTGCTGGGGCAGTATATTGTGCTGCACTGTGGTATTTGGTTCTGCTGTGGCAGTATATTGCGCTGCACTGTGGTATTTGGTTCTGCTGGGGCAGTATATTGTGCTGCACTGTGGTATCTGGTTCTGCTGGGGCAGTATATTGTGCTGCACTGTCGTAGTTGGTTCTGCTGGGGCAGTATATTGTACTGCACTGTGGTAGTTGGTTCTGCTGGGGCGGTATATTGTGCTGTACTGTGGTAGTTGGTTCTGCTGGGACAGTATATTGTGCTGTACTGTGGTAGTTGGTTCTGCTGGGGCAGTATATTGTGCTGCACTGTGGTATCTGGTTCTGCTGGGGCAGTATATTGTGCTGCACTGTGGTAGTTGGTTCTGCTGGGGCAGTATATTGTGCTGCACTGTGGTAGTTGGTTCTGCTGGGGCAGTATATTGTGCTGCACTGTGGTATCTGGTTCTGCTGGGGCAGTATATTGTGCTGCACTGTGGTAGTTGGTTCTGCTGGGGCAGTATATTGTGCTGCACTGTGGTAGTTGGTTCTGCTGGGGCAGTATATTGTGCTGCACTGTGGTATCTGGTTCTGCTGGGGCAGTATATTGTGCTGCACTGTGGTAGTTGGTTCTGCTGAAGCAGTATATTGTGCTGCAGTGTGGTAGTTGGTTCTGCTGGAGCAGTATATTGTGCTGCACTGTGATAGTTGGTTCTGCTGGAGCAGTATATTGTGCTGCACTGTGGTATTTGGTTCTGCTGGAGCAGTATATTGTGCTGCACTGTGGCATCTAGTTCTGCTGGGGCAGTATATTGTGCTGCACTGTGGTATTTGGTTCTGCTGGGGCAGTATATTGTGCTGCACTGTGGTATTTGGTTCTGCTGTGGCAGTATATTGTGCTGCACTGTGGTATCTGGTTCTGCTGGGGCAGTATATTGTGCTGCACTGTGGTATTTGGTTCTGCTGGGGCAGTATATTGTGCTGCACTGTGGTAGTTGGTTCTGCTGGAGCAGTATATTGTGCTGCAGTGTGGTAGTTGGTTCTGCTGGAGCAGTATATTGTGCTGCACTATGGTATTTGGTTCTGCTGGGGCAGTATATTGTGCTGCACTGTGGTATTTGATTCTGCTGGAGCAGTATATTGTGCTGCACTGTGGTATCTGGTTCTGCTGGGGCAGTATATTGTGCTGCACTGTGGTAGTTGGTTCTGCTGGAGCAGTATATTGTTCTGCAGTGTGGTAGTTGGTTCTGCTGGGACAGTATATTGTGCTGCACTGTGGTAGTTGGTTCTGCTGGAGAAGTATATTGTGCTGCACTGTGGTATTTGGTTCTGCTGGGGCAGTATATTGTGCTGCACTGTGGTAGTTGGTTCTGCTGGGGCAATATATTGTGCTGCACTGTGGTAGTTGGTTCTGCTGGGGCAGTATATTGTGCTGCACTGTGGTATCTGGTTCTGCTGGGGCAGTATATTGTGCTGCACTGTGGTAGTTGGTTCTGCTGGGGCGGTATATTGTGCTGCACTGTGGTATCTGGTTCTGCTGGGGCAGTATATTGTGCTGCACTGTGGTATCTGGTTCTGCTGGGGCAATATATTGTGCTGCACTTGGTAGTTGGTTCTGCTGGGGCAGTATATTGTGCTGCACTGTGGTAGTTGGTTCTGCTGGGGCGGTATATTGTGCTGTACTGTGATAGTTGGTTCTGCTGGGGCAGTATATTGTGCTGCACTGTGGTAGTTGGTTCTGCTAGGGCAGTATATTGTGCTGCACTGTGGTATCTGGTTCTGCTGGGGCAGTATATTGTGCTGTACTGTGGTAGTTGGTTCTGCTGGGGCAGTATATTGTGCTGCACTGTGGAAGTTGCTTCTGCTGGGGCAGTATATTGTGCTGTACTGTAGAAGTTGCTTCTGCTGGGGCAGTATATTGTGCTGCATTGTGGTATTTGGTTCTGCTGGGGCGGTATATTGTGCTGCACTGTGGTATCTGGTTCTGCTGGGGCAGTATATTGTGCTGCACTGTGGTATCTGGTTCAGCTGGGGCAGTATATTGTGCTGCACTGTGGTAGTTGGTTCTGCTGGGGCAGTATATTGTGCTGCACTGTGGTAGTTGGTTCTGCTGGGGCAGTATATTGTGCTGCACTGTGGTATCTGGTTCTGCTGGGGCAGTATATTGTGCTGCACTGTGGTAGTTGGTTCTGCTGGGGCAGTATATTGTGCTGCACTGTGGTATCTGGTTCTGCTGGGGCAATATATTGTGCTGCACTGTGGTAGTTGGTTCTGCTGGGGCAGTATATTGTGCTGCACTGTGGAAGTTGCTTCTGCTGGGGCAGTATATTGTGCTGTACTGTAGAAGTTGCTTCTGCTGGGGCAGTATATTGTGCTGTACTGTGGTAGTTGGTTCTGCTGGGGCAGTATATTGTGCTGCACTGTGGTAGTTTGTTCTGCTGGGGCAGTATATTGTGCTGCACTGTGGTAGTTGGTTCTGCTAGGGCAAAATATTGTGCTGCACTGTGGTAGTTGGTTCTGCTGGGGCAGTATATTGTGCTGCACTGTGGTATCTGGTTCTGCTGGGGCAATATATTGTGCTGCACTGTGGTAGTTGGTTCTGCTGGGGCAGTATATTGTGCTGCACTGTGGTATCTGGTTCTGCTGGGGCAGTATATTGTGCTGCACTGGGGCATCTGGTTCTGCTGGGGCAGTATATTGTGCTGCACTGTGGTAGTTGGTTCTGCTGGGGCAATATATTGTGCTGCACTGTGGTAGTTGGTTCTGCTGGGGCAGTATATTGTGCTGCACTGTGGTAGTTGGTTCTGCTGGGGCAGTATATTGTGCTGCACTGTGGTATCTGGTTCTGCTGGGGCAATATATTGTGCTGCACTGTGGTAGTTGGTTTTGCTGGGGCAGTATATTGTGCTGCACTGTGGTAGTTGGTTCTGCTGGGGCAGTATATTGTGCTGCACTGTGGAAGTTGCTTCTGCTGGGGCAGTATATTGTGCTGTACTGTGGTAGTTGGTTCTGCTGGGGCAGTATATTGTGCTGCACTGTGGTAGTTGGTTCTGCTGGGGCAGTATATTGTGCTGCACTGTAGTAGTTGGTTCTGCTGGGGCAGTATATTGTGCTGCACTGTGGTAGTTGGTTCTGCTAGGGCAAAATATTGTGCTGCACTGTGGTAGTTGGTTCTGCTGGGGCAGTATATTGTCCTGCACTGTGGTATCTGGTTCTGCTGGGGCAGTATATTGTGCTGCAGTGTGGTAGTTGGTTCTGCTGGGGCAGTAATTGTGCTGCACTGTGGTAGTTGGTTCTGCTAGGGCAGTATATTGTGCTGTACTGTGGTAGTTGGTTCTGCTGGGGCAGTATATTGTCCTGCACTGTGGTATCTGGTTCTGCTGGGGCAGTATATTGCGCTGCACTGTGGTATCTGGTTCTGCTGGGGCAGTATATTGTGCTGCACTGTGGTAGTTGGTTCTGCTAGGGCAGTATATTGTGCTGTACTGTGGTAGTTGGTTCTGCTGGGGCAGTATATTGTGCTGCACTGTGGTAGTTGGTTCTGCTGGGGCAGTACATTGTGCTGTACTGTGGTAGTTGGTTCTGCTGGGGCGGTATATTGTGCTGCACTGTGGTAGTTGGTTCTGCTGGGGCAGTATATTGTGCTGCACTGTGGTAGTTGGTTCTGCTGGGGCAGTATATTGTGCTGCACTGTGGTATCTGGTTCTGCTGGGGCAATATATTGTGCTGCACTGTGGTAGTTGGTTCTGCTGGGGCAGTATATTGTGCTGCACTGTGGTATCTGGTTCTGCTGGGGCAATATATTGTGCTGCACTGTGGTAGTTGGTTCTGCTGGGGCAGTATATTGTGCTGCACTGTGGTAGTTGGTTCTGCTGAAGCAGTATATTGTGCTGCAGTGTGGTAGTTGGTTCTGCTGGAGCAGTATATTGTGCTGCACTGTGGTAGTTGGTTCTGCTGGAGCAGTATATTGTGCTGCACTGTGGTATTTGGTTCTGCTGGGGCAATATATTGTGCTGCACTGTGGTAGTTGGTTCTGCTGGGGCAGTATATAGTGCTGCACTGTGGTAGTTGGTTCTGCTGGGGCAATATATTGTGCTGCACTGTGGTAGTTGGTTCTGTTGGGGCAGTATATTGTGCTGCACTGTGGTATTTGGTTCTGCTGGGGCAGTATATTGCGCTGCACTGTGGTATTTGGTTCTGCTGGGGCAGTATATTGTGCTGCACTGTGGTATCTGGTTCTGCTGGGGCAGTATATTGTGCTGCACTGTCGTAGTTGGTTCTGCTGGGGCAGTATATTGTACTGCACTGTGGTAGTTGGTTCTGCTGGGGCGGTATATTGTGCTGTACTGTGGTAGTTGGTTCTGCTGGGACAGTATATTGTGCTGTACTGTGGTAGTTGGTTCTGCTGGGGCAGTATATTGTGCTGCACTGTGGTATCTGGTTCTGCTGGGGCAGTATATTGTGCTGCACTGTGGTAGTTGGTTCTGCTGGGGCAGTATATTGTGCTGCACTGTGGTAGTTGGTTCTGCTGGGGCAGTATATTGTGCTGTACTGTGGTATCTGGTTCTGCTAGGGCAGTATATTGTGCTGCACTGTGGTATTTGGTTCTGCTGGGGCAGTATATTGTGCTGCACTGTGGTATCTGGTTCTGCTGGGGCAGTATATTGTGCTGCACTGTGGTAGTTGGTTCTGCTGAAGCAGTATATTGTGCTGCAGTGTGGTAGTTGGTTCTGCTGGAGCAGTATATTGTGCTGCACTGTGATAGTTGGTTCTGCTGGAGCAGTATATTGTGCTGCACTGTGGTATTTGGTTCTGCTGGAGCAGTATATTGTGCTGCACTGTGGCATCTAGTTCTGCTGGGGCAGTATATTGTGCTGCACTGTGGAAGTTGCTTCTGCTGGGGCAGTATATTGTGCTGCACTGTGGTATTTGGTTCTGCTGTGGCAGTATATTGTGCTGCACTGTGGTATCTGGTTCTGCTGGGGCAGTATATTGTGCTGCACTGTGGTATTTGGTTCTGCTGGGGCAGTATATTGTGCTGCACTGTGGTAGTTGGTTCTGCTGGAGCAGTATATTGTGCTGCAGTGTGGTAGTTGGTTCTGCTGGAGCAGTATATTGTGCTGCACTATGGTATTTGGTTCTGCTGGGGCAGTATATTGTGCTGCACTGTGGTATTTGATTCTGCTGGAGCAGTATATTGTGCTGCACTGTGGTATCTGGTTCTGCTGGGGCAGTATATTGTGCTGCACTGTGGTAGTTGGTTCTGCTGGAGCAGTATATTGTGCTGCAGTGTGGTAGTTGGTTCTGCTGGGACAGTATATTGTGCTGCACTGTGGTAGTTGGTTCTGCTGGAGCAGTATATTGTGCTGCACTGTGGTATTTGGTTCTGCTGGGGCAGTATATTGTGCTGCACTGTGGTAGTTGGTTCTGCTGGGGCAATATATTGTGCTGCACTGTGGTAGTTGGTTCTGCTGGGGCAGTATATTGTGCTGCACTGTGGTATCTGGTTCTGCTGGGGCAGTATATTGTGCTGCACTGTGGTAGTTGGTTCTGCTGGGGCGGTATATTGTGCTGCACTGTGGTATCTGGTTCTGCTGGGGCAATATATTGTGCTGCACTTGGTAGTTGGTTCTGCTGGGGCAGTATATTGTGCTGCACTGTGGTAGTTGGTTCTGCTGGGGCAGTATATTGTGCTGTACTGTGATAGTTGGTTCTGCTGGGGCAGTATATTGTGCTGCACTGTGGTAGTTGGTTCTGCTAGGGCAGTATATTGTGCTGCACTGTGGTATCTGGTTCTGCTGGGGCAGTATATTGTGCTGTACTGTGGTAGTTGGTTCTGCTGGGGCAGTATATTGTGCTGTACTGTGGTAGTTGGTTCTGCTGGGGCAGTATATTGTGCTGCACTGTGGTATCTGGTTCTGCTGGTGCAGTATATTGTGCTGCACTGGGGCATCTGGTTCTGCTGGGGCAGTATATTGTGCTGCACTGTGGTAGTTGGTTCTGCTGGGGCGGTATATTGTGCTGTACTGTGGTAGTTGGTTCTGCTGGGGCAATATATTGTGCTGCACTGTGGTAGTTGGTTCTGCTGGGGCAGTATATTGTGCTGTACTGTGGTAGTTGGTTCTGCTGGGGCAGTATATTGTGCTGCACTGTGGTATCTGGTTCTGCTGGGGCGGTATATTGTGCTGTACTGTGGTAGTTGGTTCTGCTGGGGCAATATATTGTGCTGTACTGTGGTAGTTGGTTCTGCTGGGGCAGTATATTGTGCTGCACTGTGGTATCTGGTTCTGCTGGTGCAGTATATTGTGCTGCACTGGGGCATCTGGTTCTGCTGGGGCAGTATATTGTGCTGCACTGTGGTAGTTGGTTCTGCTGGGGCGGTATATTGTGCTGTACTGTGGTAGTTGGTTCTGCTGGGGCAATATATTGTGCTGCACTGTGGTAGTTGGTTCTGCTGGGGCAGTATATTGTGCTGTACTGTGGTAGTTGGTTCTGCTGGGGCAGTATATTGTGCTGCACTGTGGTAGTTGGTTCTGCTGGGGCAGTATATTGTGCTGCACTGTGGTAGTTGGTTCTGCTGGGGCAGTATATTGTGCTGCACTGTGGTATCTGGTTCTGCTGGGGCAGTATATTGTGCTGCACTGTGGTATTTGGTTCTGCTGGGGCGGTATATTGTGCTGCACTGTGGTATCTGATTCTGCTGGGGCAGTATATTGTGCTGCACTGTGGTATCTGGTTCAGCTGGGGCAGTATATTGTGCTGCACTGTGGTAGTTGGTTCTGCTGGGGCAGTATATTGTGCTGCACTGTGGTAGTTGGTTCTGCTGGGGCAGTATATTGTGCTGCACTGTGGTATCTGGTTCTGCTGGGGCAGTATATTGTGCTGCACTGTGGTAGTTGGTTCTGCTGGGGCAGTATATTGTGCTGCACTGTGGTATCTGGTTCTGCTGGGGCAATATATTGTGCTGCACTGTGGTAGTTGGTTCTGCTGGGGCAGTATATTGTGCTGCACTGTGGAAGTTGCTTCTGCTGGGGCAGTATATTGTGCTGTACTGTAGAAGTTGCTTCTGCTGGGGCAGTATATTGTGCTGCATTGTGGTATTTGGTTCTGCTGGGGCGGTATATTGTGCTGCACTGTGGTATCTGGTTCTGCTGGGGCAGTATATTGTGCTGCACTGTGGTATCTGGTTCAGCTGGGGCAGTATATTGTGCTGCACTGTGGTAGTTGGTTCTGCTGGGGCAGTATATTGTGCTGCACTGTGGTAGTTGGTTCTGCTGGGGCAGTATATTGTGCTGCACTGTGGTATCTGGTTCTGCTGGGGCAGTATATTGTGCTGCACTGTGGTAGTTGGTTCTGCTGGGGCAGTATATTGTGCTGCACTGTGGTATCTGGTTCTGCTGGGGCAGTATATTGTGCTGCACTGTGGTAGTTGGTTCTGCTGGGGCAGTATATTGTGCTGCACTGTGGAAGTTGCTTCTGCTGGGGCAGTATATTGTGCTGTACTGTAGAAGTTGCTTCTGCTGGGGCAGTATATTGTGCTGTACTGTGGTAGTTGGTTCTGCTGGGGCAGTATATTGTGCTGCACTGTGGTAGTTTGTTCTGCTGGGGCAGTATATTGTGCTGCACTGTGGTAGTTGGTTCTGCTAGGGCAAAATATTGTGCTGCACTGTGGTAGTTGGTTCTGCTTGGGCAGTATATTGTCCTGCACTGTGGTATCTGGTTCTGCTGGGGCAGTATATTGTGCTGCACTGTGGTAGTTGGTTCTGCTGGGGCAGTATATTGTGCTGCACTGTGGTAGTTGGTTCTGCTGGGGCAGTATATTGTGCTGCACTGTGGTATCTGGTTCTGCTGGGGCAATATATTGTGCTGCACTGTGGTAGTTGGTTCTGCTGGGGCAGTATATTGTGCTGCACTGTGGTATCTGGTTCTGCTGGGGCAGTAAATTGTGCTGCACTGGGGCATCTGGTTCTGCTGGGGCAGTATATTGTGCTGCACTGTGGTAGTTGGTTCTGCTGGGGCAATATATTGTGCTGCACTGTGGTAGTTGGTTCTGCTGGGGCAGTATATTGTGCTGCACTGTGGTAGTTGGTTCTGCTGGGGCAGTATATTGTGCTGCACTGTGGTATCTGGTTCTGCTGGGGCAATATATTGTGCTGCACTGTGGTATTTGGTTCTGCTGGGGCAGTATATTGTGCTGTACTGTGGTAGTTGGTTCTGCTGGGGCAGTATATTGTGCTGCACTGTGGAAGTTGCTTCTGCTGGGGCAGTATATTGTGCTGTACTGTGGTAGTTGGTTCTGCTGGGGCAGTATATTGTGCTGCACTGTGGTAGTTGGTTCTGCTGGGGCAGTATATTGTGCTGCACTGTGGTAGTTGGTTCTGCTAGGGCAAAATATTGTGCTGCACTGTGGTAGTTGGTTCTGCTGGGGCAGTATATTGTCCTGCACTGTGGTATCTGGTTCTGCTGGGGCAGTATATTGTGCTGCAGTGTGGTAGTTGGTTCTGCTGGGGCAGTAATTGTGCTGCACTGTGGTAGTTGGTTCTGCTAGGGCAGTAAATTGTGCTGTACTGTGGTAGTTGGTTCTGCTGGGGCAGTATATTGTCCTGCACTGTGGTATCTGGTTCTGCTGGGGCAGTATATTGTGCTGCACTGTGGTATCTGGTTCTGCTGGGGCAGTATATTGTGCTGCACTGTGGTAGTTGGTTCTGCTAGGGCAGTATATTGTGCTGTACTGTGGTAGTTGGTTCTGCTGGGGCAGTATATTGTGCTGCACTGTGGTAGTTGGTTCTGCTGGGGCAGTACATTGTGCTGTACTGTGGTAGTTGGTTCTGCTGGGGCGGTATATTGTGCTGCACTGTGGTAGTTGGTTCTGCTGGGGCAGTATATTGTGCTGCACTGTGGTAGTTGGTTCTGCTGGGGCAGTATATTGTGCTGCACTGTGGTATCTGGTTCTGCTGGGGCAATATATTGTGCTGCACTGTGGTAGTTGGTTCTGCTGGGGCAGTATATTGTGCTGCACTGTGGTAGTTGGTTCTGCTGAAGCAGTATATTGTGCTGCAGTGTGGTAGTTGGTTCTGCTGGAGCAGTATATTGTGCTGCACTGTGGTAGTTGGTTCTGCTGGAGCAGTATATTGTGCTGCACTGTGGTATTTGGTTCTGCTGGGGCAATATATTGTGCTGCACTGTGGTAGTTGGTTCTGCTGGGGCAGTATATAGTGCTGCACTGTGGTAGTTGGTTCTGCTGGGGCAATATATTGTGCTGCACTGTGGTAGTTGGTTCTGTTGGGGCAGTATATTGTGCTGCACTGTGGTATTTGGTTCTGCTGGGGCAGTATATTGTGCTGCACTGTGGTATTTGGTTCTGCTGTGGCAGTATATTGCGCTGCACTGTGGTATTTGGTTCTGCTGGGGCAGTATATTGTGCTGCACTGTGGTATCTGGTTCTGCTGGGGCAGTATATTGTGCTGCACTGTGGTATTTGGTTCTGCTGGGGCAGTATATTGTGCTGCACTGTGGTAGTTGGTTCTGCTGGAGCAGTATATTGTGCTGCACTGTGGTATCTGGTTCTGCTGGGGCAGTATATTGTGCTGCACTGTGGTATTTGGTTCTGCTGGGGCAGTATATTGTGCTGCACTGTGGTATTTGGTTCTGCTGTGGCAGTATATTGTGCTGCACTGTGGTATCTGGTTCTGCTGGGGCAGTATATTGTGCTGCACTGTGGTATTTGGTTCTGCTGGGGCAGTATATTGTGCTGCAGTGTGGTAGTTGGTTCTGCTGGAGCAGTATATTGTGCTGCACTATGGTATTTGGTTCTGCTGGGGCAGTATATTGTGCTGCACTGTGGTATTTGGTTCTGCTGGAGCAGTATATTGTGCTGCACTGTGGTATCTGGTTCTGCTGGGGCAGTATTTTGTGCTGCACTGTGGTAGTTGGTTCTGCTGGAGTAGTATATTGTGCTGCACTGTGGTAGTTGGTTCTGCTGGGACAGTATATTGTGCTGCAGTGTGGTAGTTGGTTCTGCTGGAGCAGTATATTGTGCTGCACTGTGGTAGTTGGTTCTGCTGGGACAGTATATTGTGCTGCACTGTGGTAGTTGGTTCTGCTGGAGCAGTATATTGTGCTGCACTGTGGTAGTTGGTTCTGCTGGGGCAGTATATTGTGCTGTACTGTGGTAGTTGGTTCTGCTGGGGCGGTATATTGTGCTGCACTGTGATATTTGTTTCTGCTGGGGCAGTATATTGTGCTGCACTGTGGTATCTGGTTCTGTTGGGGCAATATATTGTGCTGCACTGTGGTAGTTGGTTCTGCTGGGGCAGTATATTGTGCTGCACTGTGGTAGTTGGTTCTGCTGGGGCAGTATATTGTGCTGTACTGTGGTAGTTGGTTCTGCTGGGGCGGTATATTGTGCTGCACTGTGGTAGTTGGTTCTGCTGGGGCAGTATATTGTGCTGCACTGTGGTAGTTGGTTCTGCTGGGACAGTATATTGTGCTGCACTGTGGTAGTTGGTTCTGCTGGGGCAGTATATTGTGCTGTACTGTGGTAGTTGGTTCTGCTGGGGCAGTATATTGTGCTGTACTGTGGTAGTTGGTTCTGCTGGGGCGGTATATTGTGCTGCACTGTGATATTTGTTTCTGCTGGGGCAGTATATTGTGCTGCACTGTGGTAGTTGGTTCTGCTGGGGCAGTATATTGTGCTGCACTGTGGTATCTGGTTCTGCTGGGGCAGTATATTGTGCTGCACTGTGGTATCTGGTTCTGTTGGGGCAATATATTGTGCTGCACTGTGGTAGTTGGTTCTGCTGGGGCAGTATATTGTGCTGCACTGTGGTAGTTGGTTCTGCTGGGGCAGTATATTGTGCTGTACTGTGGTAGTTGGTTCTGCTGGGGCGGTATATTGTGCTGCACTGTGGTAGTTGGTTCTGCTGGGGCAGTATATTGTGCTGCACTGTGGTAGTTGGTTCTGCTGGGGCAGTATATTGTGCTGCACTGTGGTAGTTGGTTCTGCTGGGGCAGTATATTGTGCTGTACTGTGGTAGTTGGTTCTGCTGGGGCAGTATATTGTGCTGTACTGTGGTAGTTGGTTCTGCTGGGGCGGTATATTGTGCTGCACTGTGATATTTGTTTCTGCTGGGGCAGTATATTGTGCTGCACTGTGGTAGTTGGTTCTGCTGGGGCAGTATATTGTGCTGCACTGTGGTATCTGGTTCTGCTGGGGCAGTATATTGTGCTGTACTGTGGTAGTTGGTTCTGCTGGGGCAGTATATTGTGCTGCACTGTGGTAGTTGGTTCTGCTGGGGCAGTATATTGTGCTGCACTGTGGTATCTGGTTCTGTTGGGGCAATATATTGTGCTGCACTGTGGTAGTTGGTTCTGCTGGGGCAGTATATTGTGCTGTACTGTGGTAGTTGGTTCTGCTGGGGCGGTATATTGTGCTGCACTGTGGTAGTTGGTTCTGCTGGGGCAGTATATTGTGCTGCACTGTGGTAGTTGGTTCTGCTGGGACAGTATATTGTGCTGCACTGTGGTAGTTGGTTCTGCTGGGGCAGTATATTGTGCTGTACTGTGGTAGTTGGTTCTGCTGGGGCAGTATATTGTGCTGTACTGTGGTAGTTGGTTCTGCTGGGGCAGTATATTGTGCTGCACTGTGATATTTGTTTCTGCTGGGGCAGTATATTGTGCTGCACTGTGGTAGTTGGTTCTGCTGGGGCAGTATATTGTGCTGCACTGTGGTATCTGGTTCTGCTGGGGCAGTATATTGTGCTGCACTGTGGTATCTGGTTCTGCCGCAGAGTAGCATCTATATATGTTAGTCCCATCTACTCACGTTGCCGCTACCATCTGTCAGTTTGGGTTCACCTCCCATATCAGGCCACTTTAAACTCCCAGTCTGCTCCTGCGCTCACCCTGGTCTTTAGTGGTGCCCAAGACAACTGCTACTCCGCCTACTACTCCCCTTATAGGGAGGAGTCTTAGACACGGTGCAGAGGGCGGCAGCTATAAATATGCCCTTATTAAAATACAATGTATAATTAAGACTGACTGATATAGACAGGACCGCCACCAGGGGGAGCTGACTGCATTACACCTAAGACTGTCTGATATACAATGAACCACCACCAGGGGGAGCTGTCCAACAGGTACATTGCGTAATAAATAAAACTGTCTGTTATGTACAGAACTACCACCAGGTGGAGCCCTAATTTATTCATGCTGTATATCAGAGAATAGCTAAAGTATATATGTTCTTCTGACTAATAGCCAGTGTAAGTCACGTGGGGTAAGGGAATCTGACGAGGTAAGGTTTTCTGACAGAACACCGGCATCACATTCCTCCTCCAGCGTGAGGCGCTGTGATAACTGTGGCTCCTCCATGGACTGTCTACACAGGCCCCGGTGTAGCGGCTTGAACTGTCATGTGACACCTGTGACGTTTTATCCTCTGATTGGCCAGACTGGCATGCAACGACGCTGAGCGCCACAATCTCCTCCCACGCTGGTCACGTGGTCATGACATCTTCACAGGTCCTTCGGGAGCACAGGCAAGTTGCTGGCTCCGCCCATCCGCCGATCACATGATTCATGACACCGTCGCAGGTCCTTTACACATGATCACATGATTATGAAAGGTCCTTTCGAACGCTAGAATCTAGGGAGGTATTAAAGATTAGCAATAGAAGATATGATAGCGATTAACTCTAATGACGGTGTCTGGAATGAGACGCGCCCAGTTAAAATGAAAAGGCTTTGAATGTCACGTGACCCGGTGACGTCAGAAGGTCCTTTGGGCGCAGTGACGCACCCGGTGGGGGATGTAAACAACGGACGGTGCGGGGCTGCGGAAGATGGCGCTGCGGGGCGGCCGCAGGGAGGCGCGGGCGGCGGTGGTGAGGCCCCCTGTCCCTGAGCGCTGCCTGGCTGCCGCCTTCGTGCAGGGCCTGGGGCTGGCGTGTGTCTGCACGGCCATGGCGGACCCCGGCTGGCTGCTGGTGCGTGTGGAGCAGCAGGACTATGTGTATGGAGCCGCCTACATCCTGCATCTGGGCTGTAACCTGACGGAGACCGGTAAGAGAAGGCAGTCGCCATAGCAACGGATAGCCCATTCCAGGCACCCCCAGCATGTGATGGTTTTGCCTGCTGTCAGTCACCATAGCAACCGTGGCTGTCACTTGACCCGCTGTTGTATAGCCCATTCCAGGCACCCCCAGCATGTTATGTTGTGCCCGCTGTCATCTACAGGCCCCCTCAAGCTCCTCCATAAGAGCGGCCTGTGCGTCCTGCTGCTGCTGACCGCCTGCTGCTACGTCTCCATCCTCCTCGGCCTGGCCGCCTTCCTGCTGGACTTCCTGGGGACCCGGTACTTGGGAATCAAGAGACTTGTGGGGATCCTGCTGCCCCCCGTCCTGCACCTCATCACAGGTAACACCCCTCGGACTCTGCGCCCACCTATCCGCTTTCTGTTGTTCGCGTTCCTCGCCGTTTCCAATTGTTGTGCTTGCTGTCAGTGAATAGGGACGTTCATGTTTTCATCCACAGGCTGACAATCTGTCCTGACCTCATACTTCCCACAGCTGAGGGTTTGTTACAGTTGTATCCAGTTGCCTAGATTGGAATCAATTGCGGAAAACCCTCAGCTGTGACAGCTATTCAACCCCTACGGCCTGTGGGGCGAAATCAGAGAAATGTGCTATGTTGATGACAGCAAGCAGAGATCTTAAACACCGGCAAGGAACTGGAGCAGTCTAGTAGAAAGCTGCAGGACTTTTCAGATGGGCCATGACGAGCCCATTGTGGTGTCGCTGCTTTATGTACGGTACGTCAAGTGAGCCCGGCACAGGAGACAGGGCCAGGATCAGGGCTAGCTCCAATCCCAGCCATTTAACCTCATGGGTGCCTCAGTCATTACTGCAACCCTAAGGTTGCAGGGTCTTAAAGGGGTTGCCTCTCACTTCAGCAAGTGGCATTTATCATGTAGAAAAAGTCAATACAAGGCACTTACTAATGTATTATGATTGTCCATATTGCTTCCTTTGCTGGCTGGATCCATTTTTCCATCACATTATACACCGCTCGTTTCCATGGTTACGACCACCCTGCAATCCATCAGTGGTGGTCGTGCTTGCACACTATAGGAAAAAGCGTCGGCCTCTCTGGTAGCCTGACTATGGGAGCTCACATAGGCTGGTGCTATTTCCTATGGTGTACAAGCACGACCACCACTGATGATGGATTGCAGGGTGGTCGTAACTATGGAAACGAGCAACGTATAATGTGATGGAAAAATGAATCCAGCCAGCAATGGAAGCAATATGGACAATAACAATACATTAGTAAGTGCCTTGTATTGACTTCCTCTACATGATAAACGCCACTTACTGACGTGAGAGACGACCCCTTTAAGGACCTCAGAGGCTGCCAGTCACATTGAACATACAGTACCTAGAAAATCCTAAAAACACTGTTAATATTTGATGTCGCTATAAACCTCCCCCCAACCCTGTATTTTTTTTTTTTTTTCACACTACCCACCTAAAAATGAGTTAAAGGCTATGTTTGATTGCATTTTTACTCATTTTTGGTAATAAAAAAAAAAAAAATCAGATTCTTGGCCTTTATTAAAAATATTGAGCTGTTCTGTCACAAAGGGTTAACTGTATTTTTAGCTGTGTGACCGGTACTTTCACTTTGTGCCGTCAAATAGCCCTTATTTCTAAATTACTAAACGGTCATTAGCGCTTATTTTGGCCGCATTCTCGTCAGTAAGAGGAGAACTGAGCTATATTGAGTGTTTAGGAGGTCAGAGACATTAGATGAGCTGCCTGGTGGGAAACAGTAAAAATTCAGATCCTGCTACTAGAGAATCTCAGCCCTGTACAGAAAAAAGGGCTCCAAAGTTTTTTTTAACTCAAACTGAGTACAATGCAATAATAAAAAAAATACATCGCTCCTAAAGGTGTACATGGCCTTTAAAGTTGTACGATACATTAGAAAACACAAGCAGCAAAAAAAGAACTCTTCACCAAATGCAGAACAATCAATAGATACGTCAGGGCGTTCGGGAGGCTGCACCCCCCTCCCCCCCATAATGGGGCTCATAACGGGGTAAATGATGAGTGAACTGTACACAGATTGGAGCAGCACTATGTTACCTAATTAGGTTTAAAGGGGTTATCCAATTTCTGAAACAGCCCCCCCCTCCCCCCCCATGTGCCGGGCCCCTCATAGGTAATATTCTTGTGCCGCTCCTCTTCCCCGCTCCGCCGCTGCTGCTTCTCCCTGTACACGGATGAAAACGTCCTGTGTCGGGGGAGGAGCGGCCAATGTCAGACGGAGACCAGCCTCCCTAGTATCGTGAGTGATGCTAGAGAAGCTCGTCCCCGTCTGCCATTGGCCGCTCCTCCCCCGACACAGGATGTTTTCATCCATGTACAGGGAGAAGCAGCAGCGGCGGAGCGGGGAAGAGGAGCGGCACAAGAATATTACCTATGGGGGGGCTGTTTCAGAAGTTGGATAACCCCTTTTAAGTCTGTCTATAGAAGGTGATCCTCCAAGGGAATAATCCTCATGTGGATTTGTGGGTGCACACAGTCTAGGGCCTTGGCTTAATGGTCCCAGAAATGGTATCCATAAATGATCTGCAGCACGGTCTCCTCGTAGCGCGTTTATTCACCAGGGGTAACACCATGACAGGGCGACGTTACGACTCCCATGAGAAAGACTCGTGAGACTTGTAACGTCGCCCTGTCATGATGTTACCTGGTGAATAAAGGAGACCGGGCTGCAGAGCATTCATGGACTGTGCACCAGACATGAGCTGGAGTAGATTTCAGTCTGGTGCACGGACTGCCGGAGGAGGCACCTAATTCATCACAAGGCCTGAGCCTTCTCCAGCGACGTAGAGCCCATCAAGGCCAGCATAACACACGGTCATTTTGCTAAATCAGGGCCAATTTTTAATTTAAATTTTTTTAAATGGGGAAGACAGACAATTTAGATTCTTCAAAGTTAAGGGATTTCGGAGATGCCATGTGTCTGGTGAGGGAGGAGGAAATAGCCCAGTTTTAAACTTTTAGAGGATGCAGCTTATTAAAGACTTCAGGACGCAGATATTTTTTATAATTTTTGTTAAATGCAGTGGTCAGGGGGTTACTTTAAGGGGTCCTCTCACTTCAGCAAGTAGCATTTATCATGTAGAAAAAGTTAATACCAGACACTTACTAATGTATTGTAGAGCTAGGGGAGATGTGCCGTTCAGCAGCCTGGAAAGCCGGGGGTTAACCCTAGTGATAACCCATATGGCTTCCATTACAGCTTTCCCAGACACTGACAGAAGGTAATTTTGAGGCCACTTGCAATACACATTGTGCCCACCGGGTGTCGCTCACACGTCTTCCTGTTTCTCTTGTATGGGTCTGGCTGGTTCTCTCTTCCCACCTGACTTCTCCTCATCTTGCAGCGCTGTCGTCAGCGGGGGCCGTGGCTCTCTGCTCCTACCTCTACCAGGTCCTGTACCGTGAAGTGCACTTCCAGCTCCTCAAACCGCCTGCTAACACCCTGTCCCTGGGCGAGAGTTACTATTTTGCCATATGTGCCTGCCTGGCGTCCATCGTTGCTACCGCCCTCAGCTTCTCCTATGCCAGACGATACCGCCGAGTAACCGGGACGTTCCCTGCCGCAGCGCTAAGTGAAGAAACCTCCCCGCTGCTGCAGGAGCCGGAGACCCCCGACCCCCCGGGAGAGTACGGGTGAGCTGCGGCACGCAGTGGAGGATCCAAGCGGAGGACCAAATATCTGCATTCATCTGCACGGGTGTGAAGACTCACTGTCCAGTATTATGTGTGTGGACTCTAGGAACGTTACAGGAGCTGGACTGTACCATTGTATCGGACTGTACCACTAAGGCTCCCCAAAGTTTGTGTTGGTTTCGTATTTTTTCCTTCTTTTTTTTTTCCCCCCCAATTAAATGGAATTTTTATATCCAGGAAATGTCAGCATAAAATTAAGACTTTTAAAGGGGTTTTCCAGGACTAACATATTCATGATCTAGCCATCCAATAGGCCATCAATATGAGATTACTCAGGGGTCCGAGACCCTCACAGAGCAGATGGTAGCAGAACGCCACAGCGCCATACACTGGGCACTGGCCGTTCGTGGGTACTGCAGTTGAGGCTCCCGTTCATTGGAATAGGAACTGAGCTTCAGTACTTGAGCATGGCCACTACACGGCGCCATACACTATTTGGGAAACCCCCCCCCCCGATCTGATCGATGACCTATCCTGTGGAAACCCCCTTTAAAGGCGAACTGCCTGATGTAGTGTATAAGAGGCTATAGTACATATAGTATAGTGGGGGGGGATAGCGGCATGTCCGGTTTTGTGTCTGCAGCTCCCTCCCTGTATGTAGTTACTCCATAGCCTCTGCCCATGACTGCAAGGAGTAACCAATACACAAAACGGCAGGCCGCTATTACCAAAGTAATTTATTTTGAGTTTTTTTGGATCATGCAATAAAACACGTCAAAAATCCACATAAACGTGCTGCGTCTCCGTGCGCCAGATATGAGCTATTTTCCGCCAGTTTCTGGTGTCATTTATAGTACGTTTGTTGACTGTGGCAGCCCCCCCCCCCCCATACACACAACAGTGACGTGAAAAACAAAAAAAATATAAAATTTTTGGGCATAATGTGACTCATAAATTCCCTCGTTTGTGGTTTTACTCCCTTACCAACCCTGCTTGCTGTCATTGAATGAGAACGTTCTAAGGCTAAAATGGTAAGAAACGGACCCACGAAGTATCCCGCGATGCCGCTTGAGGTCACCGCCCCCCGGGTGACCCTTTTTCGCACTTCTGTTCTAACATTGTTATTAGTGTGGACTTCCATCCGAATTTCAGGAAAAACGTAATTTGTCACAAAGCTGAACTTCCTTGCGCTTCGTGGTAACGAAATCAATTTTTCCTAAAATGTTGCCCGAAATAAAAATATAATCCTCACTCCATCCGCTCGCGGAAAGGCTGTCCGCTCCCGTCTTGATTGAAGAAAGCCCGCCAAAGGACCTGCGGCGAGCTTGATGACGTCACCACTTGATCACGCGGTATCCTCGTCGCTGACAACTTCACCGCGCGCTTCCGTCGTCCCACTCGCTGCAGGTCCTTTGACGGGCTTTCTTCAATCAAGACGGGAGAGGACGGCCTCTCCGCGAGCGAGCGGATGAGGGGAGTATTATTATTTTATTTTTAACCCCTGAAAGGCTAAATGTGAGTCACTGATGCTATGGTCGGTGTTGAACGCAGCATCTGAGGGGGGGGGGGGGGGGGGGCATGACGAAGTCATTTGTAACTGATCACATCTCGGACGGACGCATACATACCGCCTCGTCGCTGAGGAGTCTCTCCCTGCTATGAACATGCCACTGCTGCAGCCAAGTACTGGACCTTCTCCCGTTTTTGGTCACGTGATGCAAGGGGAGCAAGTCACTGCTGCAGTCAACAGTTGGCTGCAGTGGTGTCCAAGCAGATATTGAGGTGAAACAAGTATGCTTCCTTTTCCAGGTCTGCCCAGGAGGAAGAGACGGGGGCTGCTTTCCTGGCATCATGGTATACAATTTATACAGTTTGCCCCAATTCTCTCTCCTGTCTGGATCCGGTTTGTTACAATGTATCAGTTTAGGAAGCAGTTATCAGCGTCTTGTCCCACAACAGGGGCCTAACTAGAACAGGCGGAGCCCCTTGGCACACTTTAGAATGGGCCAATCAGTGTGAAAGTCAAGGCATGTTAACAGTTGGATCCCCTAAATTCATCAGACCCCAGAGTAGACCCCTTAACCTCTTCAGGACACATGACGTACCGGTCCGCGGGCGGTGATCGGAGGCACCTCGGCTAAATGCGCCGGGGGGTCCTGTGACCCCCCCCCCCCCCATGTCGGCGATCGCAGAAAACCGCAGGTCAATTCAGACCTGCGGTTTTCTGCGTTTCCGGGTTATTCAGGTCTCTGAAGACCCGATAACCCGGAACAGGATGGTGATGGTGGTGTGATTTTACCCCACCAATCACCATCCTGAGTGGTGATGGTGACATCACCTCTCAGGATCGCCTCTGATTGGTTGGTGGGCGGGACGGCGGCAGAATAAAATGTTGCAAGCGCTCCTCTCCTCCTCCTTTTGTGTCCCGGAGGAGAGAGGAGCTGCCTGCACGTCGTCCGTCTGTGCCAGCATCACCCGATCTGTGCCCCTCAGGACCCGATCTGTGCCCCAGCACCCCCCATCTGAACAGCAGGTACTTAGGGAAAGTTTGGGTAAGGCAGGGAAAATAAAGGGAAAGTTAGTTTGAATAACTTTGATTGCATCACCCTAAGTTAGGGTGTCTGGGGTCCACAGCACAGCTGTGTGACCCTAGACCCCCCAGGGGTGCTGGCACTCTTAGCGTCCGGCCACTGTTAGCGAATCGCACACCCCACCGCTGATCAACTTCGGACGGTTGATCAGCGGTTTAGAATTTTTATTTTCAAATTTTTTGCCCTTTTTTTTAGTTAGTTATTTTTTTTTTCCTGTTAGTTTTAGGGTGAGTTCGCGAACACCCGTGCCCCCACACACACGCACACCAAATAAAGAGTTACACACACACACATACACACGCAGACACACACTCCCCTATGGCCCGCCGGACGTTCTCGGCCGAGGAGGCATACACCCTGCTTGCCTCCAACTCAGAGAGTCCCAGTGAGGACGAGGATGACCCCACTTTCCTGTTGTCATCCGCGTCCTCATCTAGCGATGATGATGAGCCCCCAAGGCGGCGGAGACGCCACCAGGCGGAGCAAGGGGACCGCCATGTTAAGGACCCTGTGGCCCAGCCTAGTACGAGCAGCTCTGGGGCTCGTACTGGTTTCACGGCCCACCAGTTAAATCCACCGGAGCCCCCTGCCGATGAACTAGTCTGATGTACCCCAGAGCGATACGAGCCCGTGATTCCTGATTTTGTAGGCCAATCAGGAATCCAGATTTCCACAGTGGGCTACACTGAATATGACTTTTTTTGTCATTTTTTCAGTGACCCACTGGTGAATCTGATGGTGGAGCAGACGAATCTGTACGCCCAACAGTTCGTCGCTCAACACCCGGGCTCCTTTTTGGCCAGGCCCGGTGGCTGGACGCCGGTCAGTGCAGCCGAAATGAGGACATTTTGGGGCCTCGTGCTGCATATGGGCCTGGTCAAGAAACCTAGTGTTAGGCATTACTGGAGTGGGGACGTCCTCTACTAGACCCCACTTTACAGTACGGCCATGACACGTGCCCGGTTTAAGGCCATCCAGAAATGCCTGCATTATTCAGATAAAGCAGCATGTCCCCCCTGAGGTGATCCTGCCCATGACCGTCTGTATAAGATACGGCCGGTCATCGATCACTTTGGGGCCAAATTTGAACAGGCCTATGTACCTAGAAGGGAGGTCGTGGTTGATGAGTCTCTCATTGCGTTCAAGGGGAGACTCATTTTCCGCCAGTATGTGCCCTCCAAGCGGGCGAGGTATGGCGTGAAGCTGTACAAACTTTGTGAGAGTACCTCAGGGTACACTTACAAGTTTCGTGTGTACGAGGGGCGAGATTCCCGTATTCAACCCCCAGAATGTCCCTCCACTCTAGGTGTTAGCGGGAAACTTGTGTGGGACCTTATGCACCCACTGCTAGATAAGGGTTACCACCTGTACATGTATAACTTTTATACTAGTATCCCCTTGTTCCAGTCCCTTGCCGCCAGATCCACGTCTGCTTGTGGGACCGTGCAGAAAAATCAACGCGGCCTCCCTGCCCACCCCCTCCAGGTACCTATCCCCAGGGGTGAGACCCGTGCACTTACCAGTGGAAACCTGTTGCTGGTCAGATATAAGGACAAGAGGGATGTCCTTGTACTGTCCACAATTCATGGTAACGGCATCACCCCTGTCCCTGTGCGAGGTACCGCGGCAACGGTCCTCAAGCCCGATTGTATCATCGACTACAATCGGTATATGGGAGGAGTTGATCTCTCGGATCAAGTCCTCAAGCCATATAACGCCATGCGCAAAACCCGGGCTTGGTACAAAAAAGTTGCGGTCTACTTGGTACAGGTTGCCATGTACAACTCTTTTGTACTATCCCGAAGCGCTGGCAGCACAGGGACATTCCTTCAGTTCTATGAGGCAGTCCTCAAGGACCTGATCTTTTCTGACCGGGAAAGAGCAGGCCGGAGTACCTCGGGAACTGGAGGCGCCCGGATCGTCCCTGGCCAACACTTTCCAGGTGTGGTCCCCCATACTGGAAAGAAGGGACGAACCCAAAAAAGTGCAGAGTGTGTCACAGGAGGGGGATACGGAAGGACACCACTACTCAGTGCGACACGTGCCCCGATCATCTGGGCCTCTGCATTGACGGTTGCTTCAGGGAGTATCACACTTCCATGGAGTACTAAATTTATATCCCAATTTAGCCACTGACTATCGGATAAAAAAAACTGGTTCTCAGACTTGAGACACCCAAAAAAAACGAAAATAATTTATTAAAAGCATATAAATTAGGTATCTCAGCGTCGGTAAGAATCTCCACTATAAAAATATCCCATGACCCAACCCCCCAGATTAACACGGTCCAAAAAAAAAAAACTGTGCAAAAAAAGAATTTTTTTGTCACCTTACATAACAAAAAGTTTAATAGCAAGCGATCAAAAAGTCATATAGCCCCCAAAATAGTGCCAATAAAACCGGCCTCTCATCCCGCAAAAAATGAGCCCCCACATAAGATAATCGGATAAAATAAATAAAAATAAATGACTCTTAGACTTTAGAGATACAAAAAAAATGTTTTTGGTATCAAAAAGGATAATATAGTCTAAAACCTAAATAATTGTAAGAAAAAGTAGACTTATTAGGTATTGCCGCGTCCGTAAGAATCTCCTCTATAAAAATACCCCATGACCTAACCCCCCGGATTAACACGGTCAAAAAAAAAAAAAAAAACGGTGCCAAAACCGCTATTTTTTGCACTTTTCCATTTCAATCCGTTTTTTCCGGTAACAAAACAGGGGTTAACAACCAAACAAAAGTTAATATTTATTACCCTGATGCTGCAGTCTACAGAAACGCCACATTTGTGGTCGTAAACTGCTGTATCAGTAAAAGGCAGGGGGCAAAAGGAAAGGACCGACATGGTTTCTGGAAGGCCGATTTTTATGGCCTTTTTTATTGACACCATGTCCCTTTTGAAGCCCCCTGATGCCCCCCTAGAGTAAAAACTCCCTAAAAGTGACCCCATCTAAGAAACTACACCCCTCAAGGTATTTAAAACTGATTATACAAACTTTATTAACCCTTTAGGTGTCCCTCAACAGTTAATGGCAAATGGAGATGAAATTTCAGAATTTCAATTTTTGGTAACCTTGCCTCACAAAAATGTAATATAGAGCAACCAAAAATCATATGTACCCTAAAAATAGTCCCAAAAAAAATGCCACCGTATCCCGTAGTTTCCAAAATGGGGTCACCTTTAGGGAGTTTCTACTCCAGGGGTGCATTAGGGGGGTGGAAACAGGACACGGTGTAAATAAACCGGTCCATAAAAATCAGCCCTCCAAAAACCACACGACGCTCCGTTCCCTCAACGCCCCGCTGTGTGGCCGTACAGTAGTTTACGGCCACATATGGGGTGTTTCTGTAAACGGCAGAGTCAGGGCAATAAAGATACAGTCTTGTTTGGCTGTTAACCCTTGCTTTGTTAGTGCAAAAAATGGGTTAAAAGGGAAAATTTGGCAAAAAAATGAAATTCTCAAATTTCATCCCCATTTGCCAATAACTCTTATGCAACACCAAAAGGGTTAACGACGTATGTAAAATCAGTTTTTAATACCTTGAGGGGTGTAGTTTCTTAGATGGGGTCACTTTTAGGGAGTTTCTACTCTAGGGGTGCATCAGGGGGCTTCAAATGGGACATGGTGTAAATAAACCAGTCCAGCAAAATCTGCCTTCCAAAAACCATACGGCGCACCTTTCCCTCTACGCCCCGCTGTGTGGCCGTACAGTAGTTTACGGTCACATATGGGGTGTTTCTGTAAACGGCAGAGTCAGGGCAATAAAGATACAGTCCTGTTTGGCTGTTAACCCTTGCTTTGTTAGTGGAAAAAATGGGTTAAAATGGAAAATTTGGCAAAAAAATGAAATTCTCAAATTTCATCCCCATTTGCCAATAACTCTTGTGCAACACCTAAAGGGTTAACGAAGTTTGTAAAATCAGTTTAGAATACCTTGAGGGGTGTAGTTTCTAGAATGGGGTCATTTTTGGGTGGTTTCTTTTATGTAAGCCTCGCAAAGTGACTTCAGACCTGTACTGGTCCCTAAAAATTGGGTTTTTGAACATTTCTGAAAAATTTCAAGATTTGCTTCTAAACTTCAAAGCCTTGTAACATCCCCAAAAAATAAAATATCATTCCCAAAATGATCAATACATGAAGTAGACATATGGGGAATGTAAAGTCATCACAATTTTTGGGGGTATTACTATGTATTACAGAAGTAGAGAAACTGAAACTTTGAAATTTGCTAATTTTCCCAAATTTTGGGTAAATTTTGTATTTTTTTATGCAAAAAAAATAACTTTTTTGACCCAATTTTAGCAGTGTCATGAAGTACAATATGTGACGAAAAAACTATCTCAGAATGGCCTGGATAAGTCAAAGCGTTTTAAAGTTATCAGCACTTAAAATGACACTGGTCAGATTTGCAAAAAATGGCCTGGTCCTTAAGGTGAAATAAGGCTGTGTCCCTAAGGGGTTAAAGGGGTTCTGCCATGATTGGGGCAAAAAAATGAAAACCAGATGTCGCACAGTATATGGCCATCTCTAACAAAGCTAGAACCAGCCCTGGACCTCACATGGGTCCAGAGATCTCCACAATCGCTCCTCCAATTCCTCTGCTAGAGTCTCCTCAGGCGGTCCGCTCGGGGGACGTGGCCTTTCTGCTGTAGTTCTTTCCCTTTAACTGCCACAGCTTCTAATGGTAGATATGGCTGGTGGCAGATGACTATTTAAACTTAGCACGTGCGACCACCAAAGTCAGGTGGACAAGAAATAATGAAAACAACAAACAGCAGGTGGCTGTCACTACCAGAGCTTTGGGAAGTTCTCACAGCTCTGTTTCTCCACCCCTGTGATGATGTCACTACTAGAGCTGGGAGGCGTTCTCACTACTCTGTTTACTTCTGGTTTCTTTCACCACAGCTGTCCTTCATGTGTTTGATTTCCCTCTCTTTATATCACCCCTCCTCCTATGATAGGATGTGGATTATAGTTCTCACTTCAGTTGTGGCTCTTGCTTTGGTTTCTTCACTTGTAGCTATCAGTCCACTGGACCTGTCTTCTGCTGCAGCTAGCACTCCGGATTTTGCCAGCCTGTCCTTGGATCCGTCTTCTCTGCGGCTACAACACCTTCAGCTAAGTGTGCAGACATTGTTGTGTTCCTGTTTATTTTCTGACTGGATCTGAGGTGGCCACGGTTCCCTCCATATACTGAGTAGGGCACTGGTGGCCGTGCCCCTTCCACTATTGTAGGGGTTACAGGGGTCATTAGTCTTAGGCACGTGGGCATGCCTCGTTGCGCCTTTTGGATCCGGGCATGTGCTTTAGCAGAATAGGGAAAGCGTTGAGGGTCGGACAGGGGTCACCCTTTATCCTCCCTAGTTCTGGGTCCAGTCAATAATCCACCAAAACCGTCCTTTTTTGACATGGATCCGCTTTCTGACCTGGTTGACCGCATGCAGGGTCTTTCTTTGGAAGTAGCGGATCTCCGTCAATCTATGACCCAGCTTCAAGCATTGGGCCCTGCTCCGGCTCATGGAGTCTGTTGCGAGCCAAAAGTCTCACTTCCGGAGACGTTCTCCGGGGGCAGTGAGAATTTTGTTCGTTTCAGAGAGGCATGCAAACTCCATTTTTGCTTGTGTCCTCACTCTTCTGGTAATCAAGAGCAGAGGGTGAGGATTGTCATCTCCCTGCTCAGGGGTAATGCTCAGACTTGGGCTTTTTCGCTGCCATCAGGGGATCCCTCCCTTCGATCCGTGGAGGGATTTTTTGTGGCCCTGGGGCAGATTTATGATGACCCGGATCGTGTTGCTCTGGCCGAATCTAACCTACGTGTTTTATGCCAGAACAAACGGTCTGCGGAGCTTTATTGTTCTGAATTTCGGAGATGGGCAGCTGATTCGGGTTGGAATGATGCTGCACTCCGGAGTCAGTTCTGTCATGGTCTCTCGGAGAGATTAAAAGATGCGTTTGCTTTCCATGAGAGACCAACGTCCTTAGAGTCTGCCATGTCATTGGCGGTACGCCTTGACAGGCGTCTAAGAGAAAGAAACGAGACCTCTCTGTCCAGCCATTGTCAGTCTAGGGGCAGTGGTGCGGACTCATTCAGTGTGCAGGGGCCTCATCCTGTCTCGCTCCCCTCTGGAGAGGAGCCCATGCAGCTAGCTCGACTTGCCCCTGATAAAAGAGGATTTAGTCCTCAGAGTATGGTATGTTTTTGTTGTGGGGGCATAGGTCATTTGGCTAATGTTTGTCCGTCTAGGAGATTCTTGAACCGTACTAAGAGCGATAATAAGAGAAAAATCTCAAAAGGTGAATCATCAAGTTCTGCTTCATCTGCTACTTTGGGCAAAGTTGATGTAGGATTTGATGCTTTTCCTCTGACCTGCAGTTCCCGTTTTCTCCTGTCTGCCAGGGTGGCGCTAGAGAGCAAAGTCATTTCTTGCGAGATTTTTGTCGATAGTGGAGCGGCCGTCAATCTTATTGACACTCAATTTGTAGCCATGCATGGTTTTCAGGTTTGCACATTAGATAAAGATATACCTGTTTTTGCTATTGACTCTGCTCCACTCTCACAGAGATCTCTGAAGGGCATTGTTCACAATATCCGGCTAGCTGTAGGTGACACTCATGTGGAGGATATATCTTGTTTTGTCCTTAACGGATTGCCGTCTCCTCTAGTTTTGGGGTTACCCTGGCTCACTAGACATAACCCCACTATTGATTGGCAAGGAAGGCAAATAAATGAGTGGAGTGATTTTTGTAGAGAGAATTGTCTCACAGCGACTTTTGCAGAGGTGTCTACTAAAACGGTGCCATCATTTCTCTCTGATTTCTCGGACGTGTTTTCCGAGAGCGGTGTTCAGGAGCTACCTCCTCACCGGGAGTTTGACTGTCCCATTAACCTCATTCCCGGCGCCAAGCTGCCAAAAGCACGCCTCTACAATCTCTCACAACCGGAAAGAATCGCAATGCGAACTTACATCTCCGAGAGTCTCGAAAAGGGGCATATTCGTCCCTCAAAGTCACCTGTGGCCGCGGGTTTTTTTTTTGTTAAAAAGAAAGATGGCTCTCTGAGACCTTGCCTAGATTTTAGGGAGCTGAACCGTATCACGATTCGCGATCCCTATCCCCTTCCTCTGATCCCGGACCTCTTCAATCAAATTGTTGGGGCCAAGGTGTTTTCCAAATTGGATTTGAGAGGCGCGTACAACCTGGTCAGGGTCAGAGAGGGGGATGAATGGAAAACGGCCTTTAATACCCCTGACGGGCATTTCGAGAATCTCGTTATGCCTTTCGGCCTGATGAATGCTCCGGCCGTCTTTCAGCATTTTGTTAATAGTATTTTCTATCATTTAATGGGGAAATTCGTATTGGTATATCTTGATGATATTTTGATTTTTTCCCCTGATGTTCAGACCCATCAGGATCATCTTTTTCAGGTTCTGCAGATTCTGCGGGAAAATAAATTGTACGCCAAGCTGGAGAAATGTCTTTTTATGGTATCGGAGATTCAATTTCTGGGTTTTCTCCTCTCTGCTTCTGGTTTTCGCATGGATCCCGAGAAGGTCCGTGCTGTACTTGAGTGGGAGCTTCCTGAGAATCAGAAGGCATTGATGCGCTTTCTGGGTTTTGCGAACTATTACAGAAAGTTCATTTTGAATTATTCCTCTGTTGTCAAACCCCTCACTGACATGACAAAAAAGGGGGCGGATTTTTCCTCTTGGTCGGAGGAGGCGCTTGCAGCCTTTTCTAAGATTAAAGAGAATTTTGCGTCTGCTCCCGTCTTGGTGCATCCCGATGTTTCCTTACCTTTTATTGTTGAGGTGGATGCTTCCGAGGTGGGTGTGGGTGCGGTTTTGTCCCAGGGCCCTTCCCCTGCCAAGTGGCGACCCTGTGCCTTTTTCTCTAAAAAACTCTCCCCGGCAGAGAGAAACTATGATGTGGGAGATAGGGAGTTGTTGGCCATCAAGTTGGCTTTCGAGGAATGGCGCCATTGGTTGGAGGGGGCCAGGCACCCTATCACCGTTTTTACCGACCATAAGAATCTGGCATACTTGGAGTCGGCCAGGCGTATGAATCCGAGACAGGCCAGATGGTCTCTGTTCTTCTCCAGATTCAATTTTGTTGTTACATTCCGACCTGGGATAAAAAATGTGAAGGCTGATGCTCTCTCTCGCTGTTTTCCGGGAGGAGGAAACTCCGAGGACCCGGGTCCCATTTTGGCGGAGGGGGTAGTTGTTTCTGCTCTATATTCCGATTTGGAGGCCGAGGTCCAGGCTGCCCAGACTGAGACACCTGCCCGTTGTCCTTCTGGGAAGTTGTTCGTGCCTCCTGAGCTACGTCACAAACTCTTTAAGGAGCATCATGATACGGTTCTTGCTGGTCACCCCGGGAGTAGAGCCACGGTGGATCTCATTGCTCGGAGATTTTGGTGGCCGGCTCTTCGTAAGTCGGTGGAGGGTTTTGTGGCTGCTTGTGAGACGTGCGCTCGCGCTAAGGTCCCTCGTTCACGGCCTTCAGGTTCCCTTCTCCCGTTACCCATTCCTTCCCGTCCTTGGACACACCTGTCCATGGACTTTATCACGGATCTTCCTCGTTCCTCGGGGAAGTCGGTGATCCTGGTGGTGGTGGACCGTTTTAGCAAGATGGCTCATTTCGTACCTTTCCCTGGTTTACCCAATGCTAAAACGTTGGCGCAAGCTTTTGTCGACCATATTGTTAAATTGCACGGCATTCCCTCTGATATTGTTTCCGATAGAGGCACGCAGTTTGTGTCCAGGTTCTGGAAGGCTTTCTGTTCTCGCCTGGGGGTTCGGCTATCCTTCTCTTCTGCTTTTCATCCGCAGTCGAATGGTCAGACTGAGCGCCTCAATCAGAATCTGGAGACATATTTGCGCTGTTTTGTTTCAGAGAACCAGGAGGATTGGTGTTCATTTCTCCCTCTTGCTGAGTTTGCTCTGAACAACCGTCGTCAGGAATCTTCTGATAAGTCACCATTCTTTGGTGCATATGGGTTCCATCCGCAGTTTGGTACATTCTCGGGAGGGGCTCTTTCTGGTTTACCTGAGGAGGAGAGATTTTCCTCGTCTTTGTCTACCATTTGGCAAAAGATTCAGAGTAATCTTAAAAAGATGAGTGAGAGGTATAAGCGTGTGGCTGATAAGAGACGTGTGCCTGGTCCGGACCTGAATGTGGGTGATCTGGTGTGGTTGTCTACTAGAAACATTAAGTTGAAGGTTCCCTCCTGGAAATTGGGTCCCAAGTTTATTGGGCCTTATAAAATCTTGTCAGTCATCAATCCTGTTGCCTTCCGTCTTGATCTTCCACGGGTTTGGAAGATACATAATGTATTTCACAGATCTCTCTTAAAACCATATGTCCAGCCCACGGTACCCTCCTCTTTGCCTCCTCCTCCGATTTTGGTTGATGGCAATCTGGAGTTTGAGGTTTCCAGAATTGTGGACTCTCGCATGGTCTGCGGTTCTCTTCAGTACCTCGTTCATTGGAAGGGTTATGGTCCTGAGGAGAGGATGTGGGTTCCGGTGTCGGACATTAAAGCCACTCGCCTCATCAGGGCATTTCATAGGGCTCATCCTGAGAAGGTGGGTCCTGGGTGTCCGGAGTCCACCCGTAGAGGGGGGGGTACTGTCACTACCAGAGCTTTGGGACGTTCTCACAGCTCTGTTTCTCCACCCCTGTGATGATGTCACTACTAGAGCTGGGAGGCGTTCTCACTACTCTGTTTACTTCTGGTTTCTTTCACCACAGCTGTCCTTCATGTGTTTGATTTCCCTCTCTTTATATCACCCCTCCTCCTATGATAGGATGTGGATTATAGTTCTCACTTCAGTTGTGGCTCTTGCTTTGGTTTCTTCACTTGTAGCTATCAGTCCACTGGACCTGTCTTCTGCTGCAGCTAGCACTCCGGATTTTGCCAGCCTGTCCTTGGATCCGTCTTCTCTGCGGCTACAACACCTTCAGCTAAGTCTGCAGACATTGTTGTATTCCTGTTTGTTTTCTGACTGGATCTGAGGTGGCCACGGTTCCCTCCATATACTGAGTAGGGCACTGGTGGCCGTGCCCCTTCCACTATTGTAGGGGTTACAGGGGTCATTAGTCTTAGGCACGTGGGCATGCCTCGTTCCGCCTTTTGGATCCGGGCATGTGCTTTAGCAGAATAGGGAAAGCGTTGAGGGTCGGACAGGGGTCACCCTTTATCCTCCCTAGTTCTGGGTCCAGTCAGTTGCTCTGTACTGTGAATTACTATCGTTGCTCACATACACCCGTGACAGTGGCGCTATACAGATACATTTTATTGAATAGCTCACTGGCTGTGCACAATGCTTAATGACATGTAATTACAAAAGTGTTCAGGTCCACGGGCTGGTTTGAAAACTGTCGAATATTATTTGTGGCACAACGCCTTTAATTATAGAACCTCAGACCAGACCCCCTAGTGCCACAAAACCGGCAGAGCGGGTCAGTATGATTACGGTCATAACAGATTTATAGCCTTTTTTTAGGTTTTATTACCTGTTTACTTTGTGTATTGCAGTGTGTTGTACCTGTGCAGCGGCCTACTAATGAGAGCGCTTCACTGGGCCCCACTGGGCTAAAGGGTTAATTAAATAGACCTCCAGACCGGATGCCGGTATCACTTCTAGTGTCTTGATTTCTGGACGTCACCTTGAAGAAAATCTGACCCCAGGCACAGTAGCATCAAGACACTGCATGCCGGATCGGCCAGGCCCCATAGGCTATGGCTGCTCCACCGCCACAGGAGATTGCCTAGCCCAGGGATGCTCAACCTGCGGCCCTCCAGCTGTTGTAAAACTACAACTCCCACAATGCCCTGCTGTAGGCTGATAGCTGTAGGCTCTTCGGGCATGCTGGGAGTTGTAGTTTTGCAACAGCTGGAGGGCCACAGGTTGAGCATGCCTGGTCTAGCCCCTTCAGGACAGGACCATTTTCCGTCTTTTACCCCCAGCCTTCCCAGAGCCATATCTTTTCTATTTTTCTGTTCACATAGCGGCATGACGGGACAAGTTGTACTTTCTAATGGCACCGTTACTGTGGCGAACCATGTAGAGGGAAGACCCCAATACATTAGCATTCATTATCAGATATACGGCAATTTCTGGCGTATGTCTGTTTCAGATTGCGACTTTTCCCCGCTTATCTGTCCCGTCTCATTTACCATTTTCTACGTCTGTTTTAGGCATAGAAAATAGTCTAAATGTAAGACGCCAAGGGAACCGGCGATGGATACGCAAAGTCATAACTTCTATGCAGCCAGCGCAAAGGGGTTTTAAGACCGGCGTTTTAGACCCCCTAAGTTCCTCTGGAGCTCGCCTGCCGCACATACCTCCCCCGATCCTCACTAGGGAGAGCCGGTGCACGCCCAGAAGAGCACACTCTCGGTTTTTATCCTCACATTTGACCACAGCATCTGAGGGGTTAAAAGTTAGCGATCGATGTTATTGCCGATCGCGTACATTATCACATTAAAACAGCAGGCACTTGGCGGCTATGGTGGTAAATTTACATTGGGAAGGAGCTAGACAGGATTCAATCGCAGCATAGCCTCAGCTATGTTTTGTTGTTAAACTGACATGTCCCTGGTCACTGACAGCAAGCAGAGTGTTTGAAAACGGAATTGATATAAAAAGTATATTAGAAAGTTGTGGAACTTTCTGTGAAACCACAATGTTAATAAGGGACCATTCACATGACTGTATTACGCATCCGTAAGTCCGTTCCGCGGCCCCGAAAAAAAAAAATAGAACATGTCCCATTCTTGTCCGTTTTGCAGACCACCGCTCGGCCAGTACTGTTAGAAAGCTGCATTCCGTTACAGTGTGCGCTGCGCTCCTCTGCTGGTCTTTGTTTATTGGCGCTGATCCGGGAAATCGGGGAGAACTAATAGGCGTGACATGATGAGAGTCTTCCTACATGCCGCTGAACTCGCAGAACTAATTGTGTAATTAGGAGACGAGATTAGATTAAGATGTCTGATGAAGGCTCGGGGCGGCGCTCCGATGGGGGTTATCTCTGTATTACAGCACGTCACTCAGAGGCATCGCTCCTGTTGTCATCTGTTCCTGGGAAAGCTGGGTGACCAATATGGAGGATATTGCAGCTCCCGCTCTGCTGGACAGGTGACCTGCTGAGTTACAGCAGCACATGAACGGCTTGCCGGATGCGAAGCCATGTCACCTCTCCATGGTTTTCAGGTTCTGGCTGATCTGTGATGTGGGAATTAAGGGGTTACATGGAAATTCGCCGGCGCGCCGCTGTCATCTTTCCCACAGCAGGGGTCCAGACTGAGCTTCAAAGCGAGAGGTGTCAGAGACGGCTGTGTGCACCTGAGCTGCGGATGCTGGTCACCATAGAAATTCTTCTCAGCCATGCATGTATCCGGCGGGCGTCACCACAGATGGCAGCTTCTGTTTCCTGCTGTGACACAAGTAAACATTCCCGAAGTATTAAAGGGGACAGAACCAAGGACAGGGCCACAGAGGACACTCACTTTAAAGGAGTTATCCAATCCTATACAATGTCCCCCCACGCTGAATATACTTACCCGGCTCCCCACTCCCTGCACCGCCGCTGCTGCTTCTCCCCCCGCAGGGATGAAAACATCCGGTGTCGGAGGGAACAGCCAATGGCAGGCGGGGATGGGGACGAGCCTCCCTAGCGACACCTTTTTTTAGGATTGGATAACCCCTTTAAGGGACATTAAATATCATCTGCCAAACACATCTTCTTCTATACCCCCTCCAGTGCTGGTGCTTCAGAACGTTGAGTAGATGCACATTGTCCCCCAGAAAGAGGCAGTATTATAGTAGTTATATTCTTGTACATAGGAGCAGTATTATAGTAGTTATATTCTTGTACATAGGAGCAGTATTATAGTAGTTATATTCTTGTACATAGGAGGCAGTATTATAGTAGTTATATTCTTGTACATAGGAGGCAGTATTATAGTAGTTATATTCTTGTACATAGGAGGCAGTATTATAGTAGTTATATTCTTGTACATAGGAGGCAGTATTATAGTAGTTATATTCTTGTACATAGGAGGCAGTATTATAGTAGTTATATTCTTGTACATAGGAGCAGTATTATAGTAGTTATATTCCTGTACATAGGAGCAGTATTATAGTAGTTATATTCCTGTATATAGGAGGCAGTATTATAGTAGTTATATTCTTGTACATAGGAGCAGTATTATAGTAGTTATATTCTTGTACATAGGAGGCAGTATTATAGTAGTTATATTCTTGTACATAGAGGGCAGTATTATCGTAGTTATATTCTTGTACATAGGAGGCAGTATTATAGTAGTTATATTCTTGTACATAGGAGCAGTATTATAGTAGTTATATTCTTGTACATAGGAGGCAGTATTATAGTAGTTATATTCTTGTACATAGGAGGCAGTATTATAGTATTTATATTCTTGTACATAGGAGGCAGTATTATAGTAGTTATATTCTTGTACATAGGAGGCAATATTATAGTAGTTATATTCTTGTACATAGGAGCAGTATTATAGTAGTTATATTCTTGTACATAGGAGGCAGTATTATAGTAGTTATATTCCTGTACATAGGAAGCAGTATTATAGTAGTTATATTCTTGTACATAGGAGCAGTATTATAGTAGTTATATTCTTGTACATGGGAGCAGTATTATAGTAGTTATATTCTTGTACATAGGAGGCAGTATTATAGTAGTTATATTCTTGTACATAGGAGCAGTATTATAGTAGTTATATTCTTGTACATAGGAGCAGTATTATAGTAGTTATATTCTTGTACATGGGAGCAGTATTATAGTAGTTATATTCTTGTACATAGGAGGCAGTATTATAGTAGTTATATTCTTGTACATAGGAGCAGTATTATAGTAGTTATATTCTTGTACATAGGAGGCAGTATTATAGTAGTTATATTCTTAACCATATTTCTTTTTATTGAGGTAAGAAAACAAGGCCACACGCCTACACAAGACATCAGTATCATAACATTAAAAGTCACAATAGTTATCCAGCATACAAGTCATGTGTAGACAATACCAGCGATTATCATCACCATAAAACATACATCAAAAGAAACAAAAAGGAGGAAAAAAGGGGGAAGGGAGAGACAATAGGTTAGGTGGGGGAGGGGAACAAAGAAGGGAAGGGTTCCTGCTCTATCATGTGAAATTCCTGTGTGATTTCCACGGGGACCATAGCTTTAGGAAACAATGGCGAGAGTTTGTTTCCCAATGCGCCAATTCCTCAAAACGGTAGATTTGATCTACCTTGTCCGTCCACATATCTAGATTTGGTGAGGAATCAGATTTCCACAAGAGGGGTACTAGTAATCTCGCTGCTGTGATCAGCATTGTAGGGAGATTATTCTTAGCAGGGGTTATCGTGCTATTAGGGCACCACAGTAAGATAAGTTTAGCATCTAATACGACTTTGGTTTTGCAAACGCTATTAATCATTGATTCTATCAATTTCCAAAACGGCTGAATCTTATGGCAGAACCACCAGATATGTGATAATGAACCGGTTTCTATGCCACACCTCCAGCACACCTCGGGTACCTCAGGGTTAAGTTTGTGCAAGAATTCAGGAGTTTTGTACCATCTACTTAGCAGCTTAAAAGAGTTCTCCTGAACTCTCACACAACGACTAAAGCCGTGAGAATGAGCCAAAACAAAGGCTCTCTCTGGTTCCGTCAGGGTCATAGAAAGCTCTCGTTCCCATGAAGTAACATAACTGAGCTCTGGAGGTAAAGAGGAAAGTATTTCCTTATACATCTGGGATAATGGCCTAAGAGGAGGCCTAGGGGCCAAGACTTTATTTTCAAGCCAGGAAGGGGAGCTATTACTAGCAAAGTTCCCTACGCATAACTTAGTATCTCTCTTAAAATCTGCTAAGTGGAAAAAAGGAGCTGACTTGATTTCGGGGCGATCCATTATTAAATCCCATTGTAAACTACCGTCTGGGAGAAGGACATCCCGCAGGAACAAGCCAGCGAGCCTAGACCAAATCCCGGAGGGGCTTGACACAAAAGGATGAATATAGCTCTGTAACAATTTAAGAGGCATACAAGGATTAGGAAAGCTAAACTGCTGGGATTTGACCATTTTAGACCATTCTACTAGCATTCCTTTCCAAACCGGGGAAGAGGCGTAATGATTAGCTGAAAAGGGCCTAACACCCCACAAAGTGAGCTGATCTTGGTTGGTGAGTAGTACAGATTCGAGCCGTGAGCAAAGGGAGATAGATTTACATGTCAGGGCAGATATACATCTACATAACTGAACAGCAGTGTAATATGACTTTACATCAGGCATCCCAAAGCCTCCAAACTTCTTGTCCCTTGTAAGGACAGAGTAGGCAATGCGTGGAGACTTGCCATTCCAGAGAAAGCGCGTGAACACTCGGCGGACTTCTGAAAAGTATGAGTTTGGCAACCATATGGGAATGGCTTGCAGCAAATAAAGAAATTTGGGGAGAATGAAAGTTTTCAGATAGTTTTTCCTCCCAATCCATGAAACAAAAGGGAGTTTCAGATTCAGTAAATGGGTACGAACCTCTTGCAGGAGTGGAGCATAGTTAAGGGAGGCTAGGTCTTGAATATTGGCCGAAACATGCGTTCCTAAAAATGTAATGTCTCTGGAGGCCCAGGTAAATGGGGTGGTGCGTTTTAGACTATTGACTACAGATTGGGGGCATGAAATATTAAGTGCCATGGATTTCCCATAATTTATTTTGAAGTTGGATACAAATCCAAAATCCTCAAAAGTATTCAACAACTTGGGCAAGGCTTCCGCAGGGTTAGAGGTCATGATTAAAAGGTCATCCGCGAATGCTGCAGTAACATGGGTTTGTGGGCCAATCTGAAGGCCTCTGATAGCAGGGTCCGACCTAATTTTACACAAAAGAGTCTCCATGACCAGTACAAACAGTGCCGGGGAAAGGGGGCACCCTTGTCTTGTCCCGTTGGTGATGTGAAATGGTGGAGACAATGCTCCATTGACTTTGACCATGGCAGAGGGGGCCGAATAAAGGGTGTTGACAGCACTAATAAACTGGTCCGGGAGGCCAAACTTCGACAGGGTCCGCGACATAAAGAGCCAGCCCACCCTGTCGAAGGCTTTTTCCGCATCCGTACTCACCAGGACTAAAGGCTTAGAGGATCTCTTAGCCCAATTCACAAGATGTAGAAGCCGCACCGTATTCTCCGACCCCTGTCTGCCATGGACAAAACCTACTTGTTCTTCATGTACAATGTCAGGGAGAACATCTTGAAGCCTGGTAGCCAGAATTTTCGCCCACCACTTCACATCATTATTAAGTAAGGATATTGGCCTATAGTTACTGCAGCATGTTGGATCTTTGTTTTCCTTATGGAGGACAGTAATGTGCGCCAATAAGGAATGAGGAGCGAGAGACCCCCCTGTCAGAAGGTAGTTGCACAAGTTCCTGAAACGTGGGATTAGCACATCTTGAAAGGATTTATAGTATGCAATGGAAAATCCATCAGGGCCGGGGCTTTTACCCGATGGGATAGACATAAGGACCTCGCGAACCTCTGAATCTGAAATAGTGTCACGGAACCATGAACCAGACGTACAACAAGAGATAAGAGAAAATAAGAAGGCTTTATTGAAAATAAAGCTGTAAAGCAAAAGTCCAAACGGATGGTGAAACCGAGCAGAGTCTTAGCGAAGCCAGAGGTCAGGAACCAGAAGGGTAGTCAGTCGAAGCCAGGATCAGGAACCAGCAGGGTAGTCAGACGAAGCCAGGATCAGGAACCAGCAGGGTAGTCAGACGAAGCCAGGATCAGGAACCAGAAGCAGCAGCAGTCTAGAAGCATGTGAACACAAGAGGACCAAGCAAGGAACTGAAGCCACAGACCTCCTATATATATGAGCTAGGCATCCAGCTCCTCCCAGTAGGAAGGAGGAGCCGCAGGGTGGAAGGCTACAAGAAACCCAGAAACCAAGATGGCCGCCAGCACATGTCAAACGAAGGAGAACAGCAAGAAGGTAAGACCATGACAGTACCTCCCCCTCAAGGGCCCCTCCTCCGCGGAGCACAAAACGGTTTCTGAGGGAAGCGTGCGTGGAAGGCTCGGAGCAAGGCAGGAGCATGGACATCTGCGGAGGGAACCCAGGAACGCTCCTCTGGACCATAACCACGCCAATGGACCAAAAACTGCAACCGACCGCGGACCAGGCGTGAGTCCAGGATATTGCTCACCTCATATTCCTCACGATTGCCCACTTGGACCGGACGAGGCCGAGGAACCGAGGAAGTGAAACGATTACACACCAGTGGCTTCAACAGGGAGACATGAAACACGTTGGAGATCCGCATGCCAGGAGGAAGCGCAAGGGCATAGGCTACCGGGTTTACCCTGCGAAGCACTCGGAAGGGACCAACAAAGCGAGGCGCCAGCTTGGGAGTGGGCACTCGAAGGTTGAGGTTGCGGGTGGACAACCATACACGGTCTCCGACCTGGTAGGAAGGAGCAGGCGCTCGTCTGCGATCAGCCTGGAGTCTCTGGCGCTGTGCAGAGACCTCAAGGGACTTCTGGATCTGTACCCAAGAAGCACGTAGGACGGAAAGGTGATCCTCCACGGCCGGAATATCCTGGGGAGAGAATACCTCCGGTAACACGGCAGGTTGGAACCCATAATTGGCCATGAAGGGAGACGTCCCAGAGGAAGAGTTCACCGCCGTGTTCCTGGCAAACTCAGCCCAAGGCAGGAGGTCAACCCAATTGTCTTGGTGATCGGAGACATAGCAACGAAGGAATTGCTCCAAGGCCTGATTGGATCGTTCTGCGGCCCCATTGGACTGAGGGTGGTAGGCCGAGGAGAAGGAGAGATGAATCCCCAACTGGGAGCAAAAGGCGCGCCAGAACCTGGACACAAACTGACTCCCCCGATCCGACACAATCTCCTTGGGCAAACCGTGCAACCGGAAGACCTCCCTGGCAAAAATCGTGGCCAACTCTTGTGCAAAGGGTAACTTCTTGAGAGGAACACAGTGGCACATTTTGGAAAACCGATCCACAATCATGAGAATGACCGTATGGCCTCGGGATGCAGGGAGGTCCACAATGAAATCCATCCCCAGGTGTGACCATGGGCGCTCCCCGGTGGCTATGGGTTGCAGAAGGCCCAACGGAAGGTGCCGAGGGGACTTACTCTGGGCACAAACGGAGCATGCCGCTAAATATGCGGCGATGTCGGAACGTAGGGAAGGCCACCAGAACAGACGTGAAACAGCCCAGGACAGCTGATTCTTTCCAGGATGCCCCGCGGTCTTGGAGTTATGGTAGGTTCGCAACAACCGAGTGCGCAACTCCTCAGGCACAAAACATCTGCCGTTGGGTCTCCCAGAGGGAGCACCAGATTGAGCCGCCAAAATCTGCTCACCCAGGGGAGAGGTCAGGCTGGTGCGAATGGCGGCCAGAATCTGATTCGGAGGTATGACCGAAGTCGGAATTGACTCCTCCCTGGACAGCTCGGAGTACTGCCGTGATAAGGCATCCGCCCTGATGTTCTTGGAACCGGGTAGGTAGGAGACCACGTAATTAAAACGTGACAAGAACAGAGCCCATCTGGCCTGACGTGGTGTCAATCTCTTGGCCTCAGAAAGGTAGGTCAGATTCTTGTGGTTTGTCAGGATGAGAACCGGAACCACCGAACCCTCGAGCAAGTGCCTCCATTCTTTAAGGGCCTGCACGATGGCCAATAACTCCCTGTCACCAATCTGATAGTTGCACTCCGCGGAAGACAGTTTCCGGGAGTAAAACCCACAAGGAAGCAGAGGACCCTCTGGTGTTCTACGCTGAGACAGAAGGGCGCCTACTCCCGTCTCAGACGCGTCCACCTCGAGGACAAAGGGCAACCCAGGGTTGGGATGCGACAGAATCGGAGCCGACACAAAGGCGGACTTTAGGGCCTCAAAAGCTCGGATGGCCTCGAGCGGCCAGACCTGGGAATTACTGCCCTTCCTGGTCAGATCCGTGAGAGGCTTGGCCAGCATGGAAAAGTCCCTGATGAACTTCCGATAATAATTGGCGAAGCCCAAAAAGCGCTGCAGGGAACGAAGACCACTGGGCTGGGGCCACTGTAAGACAGCCGAAACCTTCTCAGGATCCATGGAGAACCCCTCAGCGGAAATGATGTAACCTAAGAAGGTGACCTGGGATCGGTGAAATTCGCATTTCTCAAGCTTACCGAACAGCTTGTTCTCTCGTAACCGTTGCAACACTTGTCTGACATCCAGAATGTGGGCCTCCATGGATTCAGAATATACCAAGATGTCATCCAAATAGACCACCACACACTGCTGCAACAGGTCACGGAAAACATCGTTGATGAATTCCTGAAAGACTGCGGGCGCATTGCACAACCCGAAGGGCATAACCAAGGATTCATAATGACCGGTCCTGGTGTTAAACGCGGTCTTCCACTCATCGCCCGCCTTGATCCTTACCAGGTTATATGCCGCCCTCAGGTCGAGTTTGGTAAAGACCGTGGCCCCTTTAAGGCGATCGAACAGCTCGGAAATCAAGGGTATCGGGTAAGCGTTCTTGATCGTGATGCGATTGAGACCCCTGTAATCGATGCAAGGCCTCAACTCACCGCCCTTCTTTTTCACAAAGAAAAATCCAGCCCCTGCCGGGGACGAAGATTTGCGAATGTGTCCGCGTGAAAGCGCCTCCCTCACGTACTCCTCCATGGCCTCATTCTCCGCTACCGACAGTGGATAGACTTTGCCACGAGGAGGAACGGCACCAGATTGTAACTCTATGGCACAATCGTATGGGCGGTGCGGAGGTAGGGCAACCGCGCGCACCTTATCGAATACATCCCGGTACTCCTCGTATTCAGGAGGCAACAGAGAGTCCGAGGAAGTACACAGCAACTTGACAGACCCATGGATGCAACTAGCCCCACACTGCGGTGACCACGAGAGGATCTCGACCGATCTCCAATCGAAAGTCGGATTATGCTTCTGGAGCCAGGGGTACCCCAAGACCACCGAGTAGTGTGGAGACGAAATAACCTGGAGGCAGACCGACTCTCTGTGAACGGCCCCAATGGCTATCCCCACTGGAAGGGTCTCATGAGTCACATGTGGCGGCAGAAGGGGTCTGCCGTCTATCGCCTCAAGAGCCAGTGGGGAACCTCGAGCCTGCAGAGGAATGGAATTGGCGGCAGCGAACACACTATCAATGAACAAACCACCAGCACCAGAGTCCACCAACGCCTGGGTCGTCACCGAGCCCCCGACCCAGGAGAGGACAACAGTGATCAGTGGTTTGTCAACACGGGAAACCGGGGACGAGGAGACTCCACCCAAGATCTGCCCCCGACAGGATCTCAGGTACGAGCGTTTTCCCGGACGGTTCGGACATGCCAACCGAAAATGCCCACCGAGACCACAGTACATGCATCGGCCCTCGCGTCTCCGGAGTGCCCTCTCCCCCTCGGACAGGCGAGCAAACCCCAGCTGCATGGGTTCACCCCCAGACAAGTCATCCCCAGGAGGCGTGGGAGGAGAGGGAGGCACGGGTGGGACAGCAAACGTAGGCACCAATCTGTTAGAAGACCTCCGCAGGTTCTCCTTAAAGGAAGGTCTCTCCCTGAGTCTGGTGTCAATCAAAATCAGGAAAGAAATAAGAGACTCGAGCTCAACTGGTAGGTCCTTAGCTGCAACCTCATCCTTCAAGGCATCCGAGAGACCATGAGAGAAAGCAGCGACCAGAGCCTCATTATTCCAGCCCACCTCTGCTGCCAGGGTATGAAACTCAATGGCGTATTCAGCTACGGATCGTGAACCCTGTCTGATGGACATAAGGAGCTTCGCAGCAGAGGCAGCACGAGCCGGCACATCGAATACCTTCCGAAGAGAAGCAACAAAACCGGAAAACTCGGCAACCACCGGATTGTTGTTCTCCCATAAAGGGCTGGCCCAGGCCAAGGCCTTGTCCGAGAGCAGCGAGATCAAGAAGCCCACCTTTGATCTCTCAGTGGGAAAGGCATGTGGCAGCAACTCGAAATAAATGCCCACCTGGTTAAGGAAACCTCGGCACTGAGTTGGCTCTCCCCCAAAGCGCTGTTGAAGAGGGGCAGAACCGGTCATACCCCGAAACACCGCAGGCGCAACAACAGGTGTCGGGGTAGACTCTGGCGCAACAACCGGAGCGGCAGTAGGAGCGAGCCCAGGAGCGACAACCGACCCTTCGGCAACGGGAGCGAAATGAGCCGTGCGTTCAAGCAGGGTTTGCAACGCCACAGCGAACCGACCCAACAGGAGATCCTGCTGATCAAGTCTGGCAACCAGCGTGGGTAGCGAGGATGGCCCTGTACCGTCAGAATTCATGGCTTGGTCCTAATGTCACGGAACCATGAACCAGACGTACAACAAGAGATAAGAGAAAATAAGAAGGCTTTATTGAAAATAAAGCTGTAAAGCAAAAGTCCAAACGGATGGTGAAACCGAGCAGAGTCTTAGCGAAGCCAGAGGTCAGGAACCAGAAGGGTAGTCAAACGAAGCCAGGATCAGGAACCAGCAGGGTAGTCAGACTAAGCCAGGATCAGGAACCAGAAGCAGCAGCAGTCTAGAAGCATGTGAACACAAGAGGACCAAGCAAGGAACTGAAGCCACAGACCTCCTATATATATGAGCTAGGCATCCAGCTCCTCCCAGTGGGAAGGAGGAGCCGCAGGGTGGAAGGCTACAAGAAACCCAGAAACCAAGATGGCCGCCAGCACATGTCAAACGAAGGAGAACAGCAAGAAGGTAAGACCATGACAAATAGGCTTAGTCAGGAGGGAAGTTTTTAATGGGGATACAGAGGGAAGGTCTAGAGACTGCAAGAATTTATCAGTAGCCTCGGATAAATCTCCTGGTGTAGTCCCATTAGGGGGTGGCAAATTATATAAGGCCTCATAGAAGGCACAAAATGCTTTAGCAACATCTGGGGTTGACTTATGTATTTTGCCTTTGGAGTCTTTAATAGAGGAAACAAAGGAGTCAGAAAACTGCTTCTTGGCAATTGCCGACATCAGTCTGTTTCCTCTATCCCCATGTGCATAGGCCTTAAATCGGGAACGAAGTACCAACTTTGCTGAGGTGACATTCAATAAATTTTTTAGTTTTGTTCTGGCTTCAGTTAGTTCTGCTAGAGTGCTTATAGCCCGAGATTCCTTGTGGGAAGATTCTAGACGGGTTATGTTCGCCAATAAGGCGTCCAGGGCTAGTGTCCTTTGTTTTTTCACAAAAGCTCCCAAAGCTATAAGTTCCCCCCTGAGGACCACCTTATGGGATTCCCATAATATAGAAGGAGGCGACTCTGGGGTATCATTGAGCGTAAAAAATTCAGATATTGAGGCCTTAATTTTATCTGCATGTCTAGGGTCTAGAATCAGGGTATCATTGAGACGCCACAAGCGCTCCTTTCTCTGTGGTCCAAACAGGGAAAAATTAACAATGACAGGGGCATGGTCGGATAATGTTATATTACCTATCCGGGCTCCAGAGACATTACGCACATGTGAACTGGACAGGAAAATGGAATCCAATCTGTGGAAAGATAGTTTAGCATGTGAGTAAAAAGTATAATCTCGGCCATTGGGGTTTAGGGCCCGCCAGACATCTAATACTTTAAGTTTCCTCAGGGAAATTTTTAATCTTTTCAAGAGCCTGTAAGATACAGAAGGTCTGCCCGCCGAGGTGTCCACCGCTGGCTCCAGGGCAACATTGAAGTCGCCCCCCAAAACTAGTAAGCCCTCAGAGAAGGAGGATAACGCAGTAAGGGTCTGAACGAGCCATGGTACTTGGCCTTTATTGGGAGCGTATAAGTTAGCAAAGGTCACTGGAGATTCGCCCAGTAAACCCTTTACAAAGATGTACCTGCCCTCTGGATCTGCTGAGATAGCAGAGTGTTTAAAGGGGAGGCATTTATGCACAGCTATACTAACCCCTCTACTGGCGGAATCATGAGTACTGTGAAACCACTGGACAAATTTCTTGGGGGGAAGTTTAGGAATTTTGCCCATTCTGAAATGGGTCTCTTGCAAAAAGGCCACAGAGACCTTATCTTTCAGAAGGAGAGATAGAGTTTGAGACCTTTTACATGGCTCGTTCAGCCCGTGCGCGTTTAGTGAGGCGACTATTATAGAAGACATTTCTGCATACATTCAGGTGAGTAAATGCATAATACATCCATGGAAGTATGGAAGAACATACAGATGATATGAGCAGGAGAAGGGAAAAAAGGTAAGGGAAGCACAAAAGAACAAAAAATGAGTAAGAGAACATTAAACATGTCAAGTTGACAAGTGAGTAACTCAGACTAGACACCCGTCCGAGGAGGGGTTGGTACTCTACCTATCACCAGCCAAGACAGGATTGGACTGGCGAGGGGGCAAGTAAAGCACCTATGGTCTAAACAAAAGAGACCAAAAACAGAAAATGTGTCCAGCATCTTAATCCGTCCGGTCATCACCCTGCAATGAGGAACGAAGTGTAATGTTCTAGAGGTAGCATCCTTTAGCGACAGTGAAACGGTGCAAAAACATTTAAATATGACATAACATTAAGCCCAATTAAAAGGTAGGCCATAAAAATAAAACAGTAAAAATGCTGAAAACATAGAAAATGTAAAGAGGCTAAGTCTGCCTTTAGAACCTGTATAGCGAAGAGGTGAGCAACAGTCATCTCCAATTCTGGGGAGGTAGAAATATCAGCAAGGAATGCTTGCAAGTGCCTCTAATCAGGTGGGATCTCTGTCAATCCTGCTGCGGCCCGAGCGATCCGACTTGCCCGTAGACGCTGTCTGCCATGCGGTTACGTGAGGTGGTGTGGGAAGAGCGCCATCTTGGTCAGCTGGCAACCATGAGGGAATTTCCATCGGAGGAACTTCCAGGGACCGCCAGACAGAATCCAGGTCAGCAGGTGAACGCACGGTGAGTAGCTTGCCATTTCTGGAAATTGCCAACCCAAAAGGGTATAGCCGGCGGAATGGGGTCGAGGTTTTCCTTAGGATTTCCAGGAGAGGTCTGAGAAGACGTCTTTTGGTCAGGGTGGATGGCGCAATGTCCTGAAACATCTGAGTATTTTCATACTCCAACACCTCCATCTCTCGTTGCCTTTTTAGGAGGGCCGCGGTGTCTACATGGCTCAGTAGGCCGCAAATTACGTCACGTGGTGGCTCTTGTGGTTTAGGCCTAGGGCGCAGCGCCCTGTGTATGCGCTCCACCACGATCCCCTCCGCTCTGTCTGGCCCAAGCATTGTGGAGAACAGCTCACGCGCCACAGTCGGTAAGGCCTCCGCCGCAATCGTCTCAGGTAGGCCGCGTATGCGTATGTTGCGCCGGCGACTCCAGTTCTCCTGGTCTTCCAGTTTCAGGAAGGCCTCATTCAGTAGGGCTTTGTGGGATGCCAATACTTCTGATGCTTTGCCTTCATAGGTTATAATGGCGTCTTGCGTGCCCTCTAGCGTGACCACTCTCTGGCCTAAGTGCTTCATATCATCTTTGATGTCCGCCAGATCTTGTTTGAGAGGTGTAAGGGCCGATTCAAGGACCCGGCGAAGGGTCCGCTCTGATAAAGGCGGATCTCTGGGCCTCCTGTCTGAAACATCAGAGCCGCTGCCCGCATCGGATAGTTCTCCTGCGTCAGAGTCCTGGGCAATAGACGCCGCCATATTGGCGCCTTTCTGTGCGGCAGCTCTCGGTGCTTTTCGTAGAAACTTCTCCATCTCAGGCTGTCTGGAGCGCAGTGGGGTAGACTCTGAGCTTCCTCTGTTCTTTTCTTTGCCAGGTTTCCCCATAATCAGGTAAAATATAGGCTTTTATAGGGTAAATGAGCCGGAATGCTGGAGGAGCTCAAGCTCGTGCGGCCATTCAGCAGCGTGGCTCGGCTCCGCCCCCCATAGTAGTTATTTTCTTGTACATAGGAGCAGTATTATAGTAGTTATATTCTTGTACATAGGAGCAGTATTATAGTAGTTATATTCTTGTATATAGGAGGCAGTATTATAGTAGTTATATTCTTGTATATAGGAGCAGTATTATAGTAGTTATATTCTTGTATGTAGGAGCAGTATTATAGTAGTTCTATTCTTGTACATAGGAGGCAGTATTATAGTAGTTCTATTCTTGTACATAGGAGCAGTATTATAGTAGTTCTATTCTTGTACATAGGAGCAGTATTATAGTAGTTCTATTCTTGTACATAGGAGCAGTATTATAGTAGTTCTATTCTTGTACATAGGAGCAGTATTATAGTAGTTCTATTCTTGTACATAGGAGCAGTATTATAGTAGTTCTATTCTTGTACATAGGAGCAGTATTATAGTAGTTCTATTCTTGTACATAGGAGCAGTATTATAGTAGTTCTATTCTTGTACATAGGAGCAGTATTATAGTAGTTCTATTCTTGTACATAGGAGCAGTATTATAGTAGTTCTATTCTTGTACATAGGAGCAGTATTATAGTAGTTCTATTCTTGTACATAGGAGCAGTATTATAGTAGTTCTATTCTTGTACATAGGAGCAGTATTATAGTAGTTCTATTCTTGTACATAGGAGCAGTATTATAGTAGTTCTATTCTTGTACATAGGAGCAGTATTATAGTAGTTCTATTCTTGTACATAGGAGCAGTATTATAGTAGTTCTATTCTTGTACATAGGAGCAGTATTATAGTAGTTCTATTCTTGTACATAGGAGGCAGTATTATAGTAGCTATATTCTTGTACATAGGAGCAGTATTATAGTAGTTCTATTCTTGTACATAGGAGCAGTATTATAGTAGTTCTATTCTTGTACATAGGAGCAGTATTATAGTAGTTCTATTCTTGTACATAGGAGCAGTATTATAGTAGTTATATTCTTGTACATAGGAGCAGTATTATAATAGATAGATTTTTCATTTATAGTGAAGTGTAGTGCAATTACTTAAAGGGGTTGTCTCACTTCAGCAAATGGTATTTATTTATGTATATTATTTATTTTTCCATCACATTATACACTACTCCTACCCAGAGGTAACGACCACCCTGCCATCCAGCAGTAGTGCTCGTGCTTGCACACATTAGAAAAAGGCCCCGGCCATTAGAGAGGCTGGTGCTGATGTGCAAGCACGGCCACTGCTGCTGGATGGCAGGGTGGTCGTTACCTCTGGATATGAGCAGTGCATATTGTGATGGAATAATGAACCAAATGATTCAATATGGATGATCACAATACTACATGATAAATGCCATTTGCTGAGATGAGACAACCGCTTTTAGGGTTTTTAAAAAATAACAACTATTTAAATTTATGTGGAAACACGGCCACTGCTGCTGGATTGCAGGGTGGTCATAACCATGGAAATGAGCAACGTATAATGTGATGGAAATATGAATCCAGCCAACAGAGGAAGCAATGTAGATAATAACAATACATTAGTAAGTGCCTTGTACTAACTTCCTCTACATGATGAACGCCATTTGCTGAAGTGAGACATCCCCTTTAAGTAACTTAAAAATGAACAGCAATACATCTATAAGCGGGAAGTCGAGATAAACATGAACATATGTGTTTACTAGCATTAGAAACGTAGACACAAACAAGTACATCCTGGTGGAAAAAATAAAATAAAATCCACAATATCTTAAAACACCCCACTTGATATGCTGTGTCTTGGGAGGGGGTGCAATGCTAATCTTCTTCTTGTCACCATATATCATTCCATGATCATTTCTCTTCCTCCAGCAGCTCCAACAACTCCTGAACAGAGAAAGTTCTGAAGGACGGAGAGGTCAGACGTAGAGAAGGTAAGATGACATTTCTGGGGCACCGACGTGCCCTCACCAACACTTATTATCAGCCGACAGGAAAACAACTGGATGCTAAGTGAAGGGAACTTTTATCTGTGTCTTCAGAGAATATCCCGAGAACAGTCTCTGCTTCCACATCGCAGGCTAAATAAACCAAAAATCTCCCAATTAAGCCAAGCATGAATCCTGCAGTCCACTATAGCGGGGACACGACGGCAGTGACGAGCACATGTGGCGTGGGTGCCCACTGGTCGGGGTTAATTTAAGGGTTCCCACAGTACATTTATTGGAGGCACCAACTAACTTGAGGGCGTCCTCCTCCATATACTAGAGGACATTTATCAAGATTCGTACACTGTATACCATGAGTAATTGGCCGTGCAACATGCACTATGCTATAGATATAGCAACATCTACATATGTACTTACACTCACTACATTGCACTTATCCATTTCTTACCTATAGACATATATGTGCACTAACATCGTCACGAAGAGTCCATTCCCTTAGACTATGAACGAAGAGAAGGGGGAAAAAGATGTAAAGTGTGAACAGCACAGCCTACAGAATTGTTCTATTGCTTCTCCTTACACCCCCTAAATACAAGTTTGCAGGTACAGTATTAGATCCAAGCTTAACACATGAATACATAGCCAGAACCAAGATCACTACATTAATTCAGCCCCAGAACCATTCTCATATATACAGTCCTGATCAAAAGTTTAAGACCACTTGAAAAATGGCAAAAAATCTTATTTTACATTGTTGGATCTTAACAAGGTTCCAAGTAGAGCTTCAACATGCAACAAGAAGAAATGGGAGGGAGACAAAACATTTTTTGAGCATTCAATTAATTGAAAATAACGATTAATCTGAAACAGGCTGTTTTTCAGCTGATACAAAGTTTAGGACCACATGCCTTTAAAAGGCCAAATCTGTGCAAAGATGTGGATTCATTGTCATTTTCTGTCAGGTAGTCACAACGTGACTCACAGCCGCCATCACTGCTGAGGTGGGACGCAGTAAGACAGTCATTTGGAATTTCTTAAAGGGAATCTGTCACTAGCAATTTACCAATTTTTTTTTTTTCAGGAATCCATGTTTAACAGACTACCTTTTTTCCATATGTCTTGTTCTTTTGATCGTCAGTCTTGTCATTTCTTCAAAAAATCGATTCTTATGATATGTAAATGACGCTGTAAGGAGCCCAGAGGGGCGTTCTTCTTTCTCCACGGTGCCCAGGAACGCCCCTCTGAAGTGCCGTGCCCGGCTAAATTTGAAAACTAATAACGCCTCCAAGTTCATCTAAATCGCCTCCTAGAGGCGTGGCTAAGTGCTCAACACCCCCCCCCTCCTCAGCGCCGCGCTCTGTGGCAAACACCCCGATCCTCCTCTCGCCGGCATCCCAAATCCCGCGCAGGCGCAGTGCCGTCACTCATCTCATCATAGCGCAGGCAATCGCCGGCACTGCGCCTGCGCGGGATTTGGGATGCCGGCGAGAGGAGGATCGGGGTGTTTGCCGCAGAGCGCGGCGCTGAGGAGGGGGGGGGTGTTGAGCACTTAGCCACGCCTCTAGGAGGCGATTTAGATGAACTTGGAGGCGTTATTAGTTTTCAAATTTAGCCGGGCACGGCACTTCAGAGGGGCGTTCCTGGGCACCGTGGAGAAAGAAGAACGCCCCTCTGGGCTCCTTACAGCGTCATTTACATATCATAAGAATCGATTTTTTGAAGAAATGACAAGACTGACGATCAAAAGAACAAGACAGATGGAAAAAAGGTAGTCTGTTAAACATGGATTCCTGAAAAAAAAAAAAAATTGGTAAATTGCTAGTGACAGATTCCCTTTAAATGATCCTGAGGGTTATGGAACAAAAAAGTCAAGTGGAAGACCCCAAAAAAATTTCATCAGCACTGAGCCGGAGGATCCAATTGGCCGTCCGTCAAGACACTGGACGATCCTCGACCCAAATTAAGACCCTTACTGGTGCTGACTGCAGCCCCATAACCATCAGACGGCATCTGAGACTGAAGGGCTTCAAAAACAAAAAACGTCTTCAAAGACCTCGTCTCCTTGAACGACACAGAACTGCTCGTTTGGACTTTGCAAGAGAGCACCAAACATGGGACATTCAAAGGTGGAAGAAAGTTTTATTCTCTGATGAGAAAAAAATGTAACCTTGATGGTCCTGATGGTTTCCAACGTTACTGGCATGACAAGCAGATCCCACCTGAGATGTTTTCTACACACCACAGTGGAGGGGCGCCATAATGGTCTGGGGGGCTTTTTCCTTCAGTGGAACAATGGAGCTTCAGGAAGTGCAGGGCGTCAAACGGCCGCTGGCTATGTCCAGATGTTGCAGAGAGCATTCCTTATGACTGAGGGCCCTCGTCTGTGTGGTAACGACTGGGTTTTTCAACAGGACAATGCTACAGTACACAATGCCCGCAGGACAAGGGACTTCTTCCAGGAGAATAACATCACTCTTTTGGCCCATCCTGCGTGTTCTCCTGATCGAAATCCAATTGAGAACCTTTGGGGAGGGATGGCAAGGGAAGTTTACAAAAATGGACAACAGTTCCAGACAGTAGATGGCCTTCGTGCGGCCGTCTTCAACACTTGGAGAAATGTTCCCACTCACCTCATGGAAACGCTTGCATCAAGCATGTCGAAACAATAACGGCGGAGCTACTGTCATGGTCTTACCTGCTTGCTGCTCTCCTTCGTTTGACATGTGCTGGCGGCCATCTTGGTTTCTTGTAGCCTTCCACCCTGCGGCTCCTCCTTCCCCTGGGAGGAGCTGGATGCCTAGCTCATATATATAGGAGGTCTGTGGCTTCAGTTCCTTGCTTGGTCCTCTTGTGTTCACATGCTTCTAAGACTGCTGCTGCTTCTGGTTCCTGATCCTGGCTTCGTCTGACTACCCTGCTGGTTCCTGATCCTGGCTTCGTCTGACTACCCTGCTGGTTCCTGATCCTGGCTTCGTCTGACTACCCTGCTGGTTCCTGATCCTGGCTTCGTCTGACTACCCTTCTGGTTCCTGACCTCTGGCTTCGCAAAGACTCTGCTCGGTTTCACCATCCGTTTGGACTTTTGCTTTACAGCTTTATTTTCAATAAAGCCTTCTTATTTTCATTTATCTCTTGTTGTACGTCTGGTTCATGGTTCCGTGACATTAGGACCAAGCCATGAATTCTGACGGTACAGGGCCATCCTCGCTACCCACGCTGGTTGCCAGACTTGATCAGCAGGATCACCTGTTGGGTCGGTTCGCTGTGGCGTTGCAAACCCTGCTTGAACGCACGGCTCATTTCGCTCCCGTTGCCGATGGGTCGGTTGTCGCTCCTGGGCTCGCTCCTACTGCCGCTCCGGTTGTTGCGCCAGAGTCTACCCCGACACCTGTTGTTGCGCCTGCGGTGTTTCGGGGTATGACCGGTTCTGCCCCTCTTCCACAGCGCTTTGGGGGAGAGCCAACTCAGTGCCGAGGTTTCCTTAACCAGGTGGGCATTTATTTCGAGTTGCTGCCACATGCCTTTCCTACTGAGAGATCAAAGGTGGGCTTCTTGATCTCGCTGCTCTCGGACAAGGCCTTGGCCTGGGCCAGCCCTTTATGGGAGAACAACAATCCGGTGGTTGCCGAGTTTTCCGGTTTTGTTGCTTCTCTTCGGAAGGTATTCGATGTGCCGGCTCGTGCTGCCTCTGCTGCGAAGCTTCTTATGTCCATCAGACAGGGTTCACGATCCGTAGCTGAATACGCCATTGAGTTTCGTACCCTGGCAGCAGAGGTGGGCTGGAATAATGAGGCTCTGGTCGCTGCTTTCTCTCATGGTCTCTCGGATGCCTTGAAGGATGAGGTTGCAGCTAAGGACCTACCAGTTGAGCTCGAGTCTCTTATTTCTTTCCTGATTTTGATTGACACCAGACTCAGGGAGAGACCTTCCTTTAAGGAGAACCTGCGGAGGTCTTCTAACAGATTGGTGCCTACGTTTGCTGTCCCACCCGTGCCTCCCTCTCCTCCCACGCCTCCTGGGGATGACTTGTCTGGGGGTGAACCCATGCAGCTGGGGTTTGCTCGCCTGTCCGAGGGGGAGAGGGCACTCCGGAGACGCGAGGGCCGATGCATGTACTGTGGTCTCGGTGGGCATTTTCGGTTGGCATGTCCGAACCGTCCGGGAAACGCTCGTACCCTGAGATCCTGTCGGGGGCAGATCTTGGGTGGAGTCTCCTCGTCCCCGGTTTCCCGTGTTGACAAACCACTGATCACTGTTGTCCTCTCCTGGGTCGGGGGCTCGGTGACGACCCAGGCGTTGGTGGACTCTGGTGCTGGTGGTTTGTTCATTGATAGTGTGTTCGCTGCCGCCAATTCCATTCCTCTGCAGGCTCGAGGTTCCCCACTGGCTCTTGAGGCGATAGACGGCAGACCCCTTCTGCCGCCACACGTGACTCATGAGACCCTTCCAGTGGGGATAGCCATTGGTGCCGTTCACAGAGAGTCGGTCTGCCTCCAGGTTATTTCGTCTCCACACTACTCAGTGGTCTTGGGGTACCCCTGGCTCCAGAAGCATAATCCGACTTTCGATTGGAGATCGGTCGAGATCCTCTCGTGGTCACCGCAGTGTGGGGCTAGTTGCATCCATGGGTCTGTCAAGTTGCTGTGTACTTCCTCGGACTCTCTGTTGCCTCCTGAATACGAGGAGTACCGGGATGTATTCGATAAGGTGCGCGCGGTTGCCCTACCTCCGCACCGCCCATACGATTGTGCCATAGAGTTACAATCTGGTGCCGTTCCTCCTCGTGGCAAAGTCTATCCACTGTCAGTAGCGGAGAATGAGGCCATGGAGGAGTACGTGAGGGAGGCGCTTTCACGCGGACACATTCGCAAATCTTCGTCCCCGGCAGGGGCTGGATTTTTCTTTGTGAAAAAGAAGGGCGGTGAGTTGAGGCCTTGCATCGATTACAGGGGTCTCAATCGCATCACGATCAAGAACGCTTACCCGATACCCTTGATTTCCGAGCTGTTCGATCGCCTTAAAGGGGCCACGGTCTTTACCAAACTCGACCTGAGGGCGGCATATAACCTGGTAAGGATCAAGGCGGGCGATGAGTGGAAGACCGCGTTTAACACCAGGACCGGTCATTACGAATCCTTGGTTATGCCCTTTGGGTTGTGCAATGCGCCCGCAGTCTTTCAGGAATTCATCAACGATGTTTTCCGTGACCTGTTGCAGCAGTGTGTGGTAGTCTATTTGGATGACATCTTGGTATATTCTGAATCCATGGAGGCCCACATTCTGGATGTCAGACGAGTGTTGCAACGGTTACGAGAGAACAAGCTGTTCGGTAAGCTTGAGAAATGCGAATTTCACCGATCCCAGGTAACCTTCTTAGGTTACATCATTTCCGCTGAGGGGTTCTCCATGGATCCTGAGAAGGTTTCGGCTGTCTTACAGTGGCCCCAGCCCAGTGGTCTTCGTTCCCTGCAGCGCTTTTTGGGCTTCGCCAATTATTATCGGAAGTTCATCAGGGACTTTTCCATGCTGGCCAAGCCTCTCACGGATCTGACCAGGAAGGGCAGTAATTCCCAGGTCTGGCCGCTCGAGGCCATCCGAGCTTTTGAGGCCCTAAAGTCCGCCTTTGTGTCGGCTCCGATTCTGTCGCATCCCAACCCTGGGTTGCCCTTTGTCCTCGAGGTGGACGCGTCTGAGACGGGAGTAGGCGCCCTTCTGTCTCAGCGTAGAACACCAGAGGGTCCTCTGCTTCCTTGTGGGTTTTACTCCCGGAAACTGTCTTCCGCGGAGTGCAACTATCAGATTGGTGACAGGGAGTTATTGGCCATCGTGCAGGCCCTCAAAGAATGGAGGCACTTGCTCGAGGGTTCGGTGGTTCCGGTTCTCATCCTGACGGACCACAAGAATCTGACCTACCTTTCTGAGGCCAAGAGATTGACACCACGTCAGGCCAGATGGGCTCTGTTCTTGTCACGTTTTAATTATGTGGTCTCCTACCTACCCGGTTCCAAGAACATCAGGGCGGATGCCTTATCACGGCAGTACTCCGAGCTGTCCAGGGAGGAGTCGATTCCGACTTCGGTCATACCTCCGAATCAGATCCTGGCCGCCATTCGCACCAGCCTGACCTCTCCCCTGGGTGAGCAGATTTTGGCGGCTCAATCTGGTGCTCCCTCTGGGAGACCCAACGGCAGATGTTTTGTGCCTGAGGAGTTGCGCACTCGGTTGTTGCGAACCTACCATAACTCCAAGACCGCGGGGCATCCTGGAAAGAATCAGCTGTCCTGGGCTGTTTCACGTCTGTTCTGGTGGCCTTCCCTACGTTCCGACATCGCCGCATATGTAGCGGCATGCTCCGTTTGTGCCCAGAGTAAGTCCCCTCGGCACCTTCCGTTGGGCCTTCTGCAACCCATAGCCACCGGGGAGCGCCCATGGTCACACCTGGGGATGGATTTCATTGTGGACCTCCCTGCATCCCGAGGCCATACGGTCATTCTCATGATTGTGGATCGGTTTTCCAAAATGTGCCACTGTGTTCCTCTCAAGAAGTTACCCTCTGCACAAGAGTTGGCCACGATTTTTGCCAGGGAGGTCTTCCGGTTGCACGGTTTGCCTAAGGAGATTGTGTCGGATCGGGGGAGTCAGTTTGTGTCCAGGTTCTGGCGCGCCTTTTGCTCCCAGTTGGGGATTCATCTCTCCTTCTCCTCGGCCTACCACCCTCAGTCCAATGGGGCCGCAGAACGATCCAATCAGGCCTTGGAGCAATTCCTTCGTTGCTATGTCTCCGATCACCAAGACAATTGGGTTGACCTCCTGCCTTGGGCTGAGTTTGCCAGGAACACGGCGGTGAACTCTTCCTCTGGGACGTCTCCCTTCATGGCCAATTATGGGTTCCAACCTGCCGTGTTACCGGAGGTATTCTCTCCCCAGGATATTCCGGCTGTGGAGGATCACCTTTCCGTCCTACGTGCTTCTTGGGTACAGATCCAGAAGTCCCTTGAGGTCTCTGCGCAGCGCCAGAGACTCCAGGCTGATCGCAGACGAGCGCCTGCTCCTTCCTACCAGGTTGGAGACCGTGTATGGTTGTCCACCCGCAACCTCAACCTTCGAGTGCCCACTCCCAAGCTGGCGCCTCGCTTTGTTGGTCCCTTCCGAGTGCTTCGCAGGGTAAACCCGGTAGCCTATGCCCTTGCGCTTCCTCCTGGCATGCGGATCTCCAACGTGTTTCATGTCTCCCTGTTGAAGCCACTGGTGTGTAATCGTTTCACTTCCTCGGTTCCTCGGCCTCGTCCGGTCCAAGTGGGCAATCGTGAGGAATATGAGGTGAGCAATATCCTGGACTCACGCCTGGTCCGCGGTCGGTTGCAGTTTTTGGTCCATTGGCGTGGTTATGGTCCAGAGGAGCGTTCCTGGGTTCCCTCCGCAGATGTCCATGCTCCTGCCTTGCTCCGAGCCTTCCACGCACGCTTCCCTCAGAAACCGTTTTGTGCTCCGCGGAGGAGGGGCCCTTGAGGGGGAGGTACTGTCATGGTCTTACCTGCTTGCTGCTCTCCTTCGTTTGACATGTGCTGGCGGCCATCTTGGTTTCTTGTAGCCTTCCACCCTGCGGCTCCTCCTTCCCCTGGGAGGAGCTGGATGCCTAGCTCATATATATAGGAGGTCTGTGGCTTCAGTTCCTTGCTTGGTCCTCTTGTGTTCACATGCTTCTAAGACTGCTGCTGCTTCTGGTTCCTGATCCTGGCTTCGTCTGACTACCCTGCTGGTTCCTGATCCTGGCTTCGTCTGACTACCCTGCTGGTTCCTGATCCTGGCTTCGTCTGACTACCCTGCTGGTTCCTGATCCTGGCTTCGTCTGACTACCCTTCTGGTTCCTGACCTCTGGCTTCGCAAAGACTCTGCTCGGTTTCACCATCCGTTTGGACTTTTGCTTTACAGCTTTATTTTCAATAAAGCCTTCTTATTTTCATTTATCTCTTGTTGTACGTCTGGTTCATGGTTCCGTGACAGCTACTCATTACTGAGTTCATGTTTGGAGGTTGGATTTCTGTTTTGGGGGGGGTTTAGTTTTTTTTTGGAGGTGTGGTCCTAAACTTTTGATCAACTGAAAAACAGCCTGTTTCAGTTTGTTGTTTTCATTAAATTGAATGCTCAAAAAATGTTTAGTCTCATTCCCATTTCTTCTTGTTGCATGTTGAAGCTCTACTTGGAACCTTAAGATCCAGTCATGCTAAATAGGATTTTTTGCCATTTTTCAAGTGGTCTTAAACTTTTATCAGGACTGTATTATTACAGCCCCAGGACCAATTTTATATCACCAATGCAACATTAGTACCAAGGCCTTAAAATAAATGCAGCACCAGAACCAAGCTCAGTATATAAATACAGCACCAGAACCAAGCTCAGTATATAAATACAGCACCAGAACTAATCTCATTATATAAATACAGCACCAGAACCAAGCTCAGTATATAAATACAGCACCAGAACTAATCTCATTATATAAATACAGCACCAAGCTCAGTACATAAATACACCAGTACCAAGCTTATACCATAACTACAGAACCAGTACCAAGGTCATTACATAAATGTGGCACCAGAACCAAGCTCAGCATACTGTCACGGCTGAGGATGGGGGAAACCCTCAGCCGTGTGCCGGAAGGATGATGGTCGCAGCTTGACCAGGACCACAGGATTAGGGAGCAGGTCACCTCCTACAGCATCCCTAACCTGACCCTAACTCCTACCTGCATGGGCCGACCTTTAAGGTAGGAGGACCCATGCGCAGGAACCTCGGAGCCCTAACTTACCCTCCGACCGGTCCCTGGGCTAGGAGTCAGGGTAAGACAACCTGTTCCTTCTGGATACGGAGGAACAGGAGTCTCACTGGCCAAGCTGCAAGGAAGGGAGAACAAGTGCAACCTATGGCAGTGGCAGGTACTTGCCACAAACATCACACTGACCTGCCACAGACAACCAAGCCTGGAACCCATGTGGATGTACTGCCCACAGACACAGGACTGACACACACAACACACGGGAACCCAGGACCATAGGTGCAATAAAACAGCATAAAACCAAACACATCTCCCAGACACCAAAGGACATATATATTTGCTTATGACCAGAAGGTTGGCCCCCACTGGCAGTTGGTAAGTAACCAGGAGGATGTCTACAGCCAGCATGGCTGAAACACCCTCTCTGGCTACTGCCTACAACTGAGGCTATATAGGGCCAAGAGGCCACACCCAACAATCAGACACACCCCGTGACACACACACTGAAAGGGAGTTAACCCTTCCAATACCACAGAAGGGAAAACATAACTTAAAGGGGAAGTGTCCAAACAACAAACACACTGTGGCTGTTGCCGCAGGCAACGACATGGGTGGCAAGCGTGTCCTGGGAGTCAGCCCGAAGGCCGGGACACTGCCACCACATGTACACATACAACCAAACGTTGCCACGGACAGCCACAGCGATGGGAAAATGTCAGTGCACACCAAACATAAACAAAGTGCACACAGACATACAAAAGTGCTTACAAACGCGCACACAACTCTGAGGGAACCGCACACATAGCTGTTGTCCGCGGCAACCGCACTTGAGGCTAACAACCTTATGCCTCAAGCTGCGGTTGACACTACAACCCAAAACCGCGGGCAACAGTATGCGGCTCCCAAGGAGTCACGGCCAAAACCGTGGCCGTGACACATATAAGTAAATACAGCACCAGAACTAATCTCATTACATAAATACAGCACCAGAACCAAGCTCAGTACATAGATACAGCACCAGAACCAAGCTCAGTATATAAATACAGCACCAGAACCAAGCTTATTATATAAATACAGCACCAGAACCAAGCTTATTATATAAATACAGCACCAGAACCAAGCTCAGTATATAAATACAGCACCAGAACCAAGCTTATTATATAAATACAGCACCAGAACCAAGCTTATTATATAAATACAGCACCAGAACCAAGCTCAGTATATAAATACAGCACCAGAACCAAGCTTATTATATAAATACAGCACCAGAACCAAGCTTATTATATAAATACAGCACCAGAACCAAGCTTATTATATAAATACAGCACCAGAACCAAGCTCAGTATATAAATACAGCACCAGAACCAAGCTTATTATATAAATACAGCACCAGAACCAAGCTTATTATATAAATACAGCACCAGAACCAAGCTTATTATATAAATACAGCACCAGAACCAAGCTCAGTATATAAATACAGCACCAGAACCAATCTAATAATTTGAATACAACTGATCCATGCACATTACATAGATCAATTGGA